>NC_056744.1:1309727165-1309999665 GCF_019279795.1 Protopterus annectens
GAAGGTATGTTTTAAACTGTGCTTTTTAAGCTCCTTATTAGTGGCAGAAAAACTTTTCTTTTAGCTAATACCATGGAAGAATAGTCATTGTAAAAATGCACAGTTGTTTCATTAATCTTAACAGGAGCTTTAGCCCAAGCAGATTTAAGAACCATCTCTTTATCAAAAGATGATAGAAATCTAACTATAACTGATCTAGGATAGTTTTGTTAGAGTTAGTATTAACTATAGATCTATGTGCTCTTCGATACCAAAGAGAATGCTTCTGGTAAATCTAAAGTTTTAGGGAGCCATGTTGTTAAAAAAGTAATATTGTTACCTTCAATATTTTCTGGCAGTCCAAAAATCCTAATGTTATTGCCTAGATCTATTTTCCAGGTCATCCAGCTTTATTTGTAAATGTGTATTTTGTTTCAGCAGAAACTCAATGTTGATTTCCTCTTCTTGTATTCTATTTTCCATGTCATTCACAGCTTCTTCTATGCCTGTCATCTGGATCTTCTGTTGTTGCAGGTCCATATGTAACAAGTCTATTTGTTTTGTAGGTTTTTCTATGAAAGTGTCTATTTTAGTATCCATTTTATCCATCTTAGCAGTAAGTTGCTGGACTATAATTATCAGAGACTGAAGTTCTTTCTTGATGCTGGAGTCTTGAGAATTTGTCTTACTGGAACTCATTTCAGACTGATAAACTGACAGGAAAATTTCCAAAGTAATTTCTGACAGGAATATTATTAAGATTTCCTTTCTTTTTTAGATATAGTTCAAGAACTATATAAAACAAACATATTTAAAAAGAAAATTACTTCAAAAATTAATTTTTTAAGTAATTAATTCCTGTCAATGTAATGAAATTGGTGGAGCTGAAGAAATCTGCTGCTATCCTGTGTTCATCCTTGGCCACGCCCCCTTTTAGAAATAATCTTGATGCAGAGAAAATTACAGTAGCATGAATGCTTTTGATAGACAAGAGCTCTTCTTAACTGTATTTAAGTGCAGCTACACACACACACACACACACACACACACACACACACACACACACACACACACACACACACACACACTAGAAGTCTTAAAACCAGTAAATAATTTGTTGTCATTTGTAGCATAATTTTAGTACAGCAGCTAAGTGCTGATCCAGTGTTGCCTACTTTTGTCTTATTCAACATTTGGGTTGTCTGATTTGACTCAATTCGACCTCTGCACCATTTTTGAGGCTTACGGATCCAGGGCCCTGACTCCTCCCTACCTATAATTCCCTACACTTCACCTTAGTATCTCAGATCTTGTTTGCTGCCTGAAGCATTTAGTTGTGTATCTGATGGCTTCTCTTCAAAAATAAGGTTTTCTATTCTTGTAGAATTTCTTATATGTGTGTATGTGTGTGTATATATATATATATATATATATATATATATATATATCATAACTTTACGGTGATGTGAGCCAGGTTTTTGACTATGTTAGGCTAGCTTGGATGGCACTAGTGGTTGGTTATGGTTGGCTAAATATGCCAATGACATAAAAGTGGGATGTGTAGTTACCACTTCAAAAGATATTGATTATTTCTAGAATATAAACTTACCCATAATAGTTAGTAATTTAAGCAATTTTTACCAGTCTTTAGTAGTTTTTTTTGTGGGGAGTGTGTGTGTGTGTGTGTGTGTGTGTGTGTGTGTGTGTGTGTGTGTGTGTGTGTGTGTGTGTGTGTGTGATATCTTTAATAGTTGTTAGTTTAGGACAGTAGGTTTTTGAATCTTTATATTATTACCTAAACCTAACAGTTAGCTCCTTTTCAGTAGTTCTGTTAGTGCTTGCAGCAGTTGTTATACTCTGAATTTTATCTGTCATAATAGATGCAAACTATAAGGTTTAAAAAGTGCAGGACCCACACTCTTTATGTGCATACTGCTTGGATGCTGCCCACTCGAAGGTAGATTGTGAGGCATTTTCTTCTTTTGGCTGTACAGCCATCCAGACCAGGAAAGAATAATGTATCCTGAAAGGTCTTCTTTTCTCTCAGACAGGGCTTGCTGTTCCTTCGACATCTGTTCCTTCAGAGTCAATCCACAAGAGCAGTGGCTACCTCTATGGCTTTTATGAATGTACTTCCCATTAATGACATTTGTGTAGCAGCAGCAACTTGGTCAATGGTTCATACCTTTGTATCTCATTATAAACTGGATGTACAATCTCGATCATGTTCTTCCTTTGGTTCTACCATTTTCAGAAACATCATTCCTTGATACCACCTAGGTAATAAACAGCTTGGGAATCTATCTCAAAGGCTAAATCAGACAAAAATAGACAATATTGGATACAAAAGTTATGTATTTACCATAATGATAGATTCATGTTGTCTGACTTTCATCTAGTCCAACATCCCTTCCCCCTTTCAAATTGTCATTGACGGTTTTTGATGACCAGATAGACCTCACCAGTGACCCTGTTTCAGTTTTCCTTTGGACTGTTTTTCCTTGTACTTTTATTTTGAATTGTCTTATATTTTATAACTCCAATAATTACAGGTTATATGTATAGATATACATGTTGTGCATCTGTTGTATGTATTGCATCATTTGGAAATAAATAAATGTCATTTTTTTGAGTCTTGGAGTGCTGGATTTGTTTATTACTGTATATGTTGTGTACTGTGCACTCAGTCTCCTGCCCTGCATCTGCTGTGCTTTTGGGATTATATATATATATATATATATATATATATATATATATATATATATATATATATATGTGTGTGTGTGTGTGTGTGTGTGGTTTCACATATCACACATCACACACACAAACACCAACACATCCAACAATTACACACTCACATGTTAACCTACCTACCCTAACACAGACATACAACTTAAAAACATTCTAACACACACTCAGACTCCCACCCAAAACCCTTACAAAACAGTCACTTACCTTACACTCCATGCAAATCCATACACCACATCAAACTACATCCAACGTATACACACATATATATATTAATGATATATATGTACGTACAGATGCATATAGATGTATAGGGTAAACTCTATCTGAGATACTAAGGTAGACTGAAGGGAGTTATGGGCAGGGCAGCAGTCAGATCCCTGGATCTGTAAACTTCAAAAATGATGTAAAGTTCAGATCCAAAACTCCAAAGGCTGAACTGGATAAAAATCACCATGGATCTATTATTATGGTAAGTACATAACTTTTGTTTCTATCTCATCAGCCTGAAAGTGCAGACTTTACGGTGATGTGAGCCAGGTTTTTGACTATGTTAGGCTAGCTTGGATGGCACTAGTGGTTGGTTATGGTTGGCTAAATATGCCAATGACATAAAAGTGGGATGTGTAGTTACCACTTCTATTGATTATTTTAACCAGCCCAAGAACCAGATTACTTTGTCACTAAAACAAAATGGGATAAAAGTTAACATAAAGAAAAGTGTTGTTTTATATTTTGGTAATATGAATATACATATTGCCATTAAAACTCATTACAGCTGAGTGACGTCTCCAGGCATTTCTGCATTTACCTCCTACTGTGGCTCTAGATGTCAAATATTACCAGCTCATATTTGCATTAATAATTCCAAAACCATACTACACACAAGATATCAGAATATTTTATCTTGAAGCACACAATAGCAAACACAATTGTATTGATATATGACCTCTGTCAATTAGTATTTGATAGAATTGTAAGGTGATAACTTTGTTTTTAAAAGGCTGAAGCCACACCCACTGGGAGTTAAAGGTACACACTCAAAAGAGCTGTACTGGAGGGAATAAATTAGGACATACTGAACTGCAGGAATTAATGGAGTATCAGGATCTGGGTATAATTGTTTGTAACAATCTAAATTTTAGAAAGAATTTTCAGAAAACAAAAGTAAAGGTAACAAAAGTGTGATTAAGTTTTAGGAATTTTGATGTAAAGAACAAGTTGTTCTTAATAAAACTGTATACAATATATATTCAACCAGTAATTGAATATAATATGTTGTTCTGTATGTGAAAACTTACTAACATAATCCCAGATATCAGAGACTCTTCTATTAGTTAAAGTACTTGCGAGGCAAATTATGTCTAGCATATAAAATGCTTTGAATGATGAGCTACATTTGCTGTTGAGTTTAGAGTTGACTGACTCATGTATAAATACCGGTATTTATGTTATGCTTATAAAATAGGAAGGTACAGAACTATTTTGAGATCCAGATATTTATCACAATCAATGGTCCATAAATGGAATAAACTTCTTTTAACAGTCCGTCAATCACATTCACTGCAATTGTTTAAAAAGCATTTGGATTTATGGGTTGGAATTCAAGATTATTTTGATATGGAGTCTGTGTTATAACTGGCCTTTGGCCTTAACACAGTTTAATATAAACTATTGAACTTGGCGCTGTAATGGTTAATCTGCACTAATGGGGCAGGGTGGTTTATAGAGAATTAAAATGTCTTAGACTTCAGTGTTATAAATGAGGCATCTGCACATTGTTGGGAAACAGCGTTCAGTGTTGTCATTTGTCTTTTTCCTTTTCTTTGTACTACTGAAGGAATTTTATGTCAAGCATGTGTAGGGAAGCCAGTATATTGATATTACACATCAAATGTAAAACCAGTCTTCAGCTAGGGGATTATGTCTTGCTTTGAGTTAAAGAAAAGTATACACAATTAGGAACATATGTTTACTTTTATGAATGTTCACTCATAAGCAATTAATCTGTAACTTACTATGTAAACTATATAGGAGTATGTGGATTGCACCCCTTTGCTCAAAGTAGAGCTGAAATTCTAGGTTATACTTTTGCTTGATACTAAAGTCTTTTTATTTCATATGAATGACACTTACTTTGTACAGGTAAATGAATTCCTACAAGCTTGTATGAGTATGTTTACTTTTTGAGGAAAGCATGTGAAAGCACCCCCTTATCGGCCACGGTAACTTTGAATAGAGACCAGAATGGTTGCTGTGACTAGAAAGAAAGTTAACCCAGTTAAACATTTTATTTTACATGTGATCTGGCTGAAGGTAAACTACTGCTTTTCTGATACACTGCCTGAGGTTAAGCAGAGTTTCTTGGTGTTCTTGATTATGGTCTGCCTGAGCCTGCATCAGATCACTTTTTCCGAACTGGATCTAATTTCATCTGTATCCATTTTCACCTTTATTTGCATTACATTTGAAATCTCTAGGTTCTTTGCCCTACCTTCAGTGATTACTCACCAGTCATCCTTCAGCTCAGCAATCTGTTTCTAAAATGCACCCTCAAAGTGATCTCTTTTAGAATCCAATCCACACAAAATGTAACCAAACTGAAAAAAAAAAAAAATCTGACACCCTTTAAATGATCAGTCATACTGAACATCCAAGACCCCTAAAATAGCAGCTATAACCTTAACTTAAATGCTCCTCCAAATCCAATGTAAATTCTGCAACATGGTAAAACACATTTTTAAAAAAGAACAAATCCCATAGCACATCAAAGACCTCAAATCTGTCCGCAAGCTAAGGGATACATCCTGGCAGTGATGGAAAAGCAATCTAACCCCTGATAACTGTGCTACATTTAACACACTCTAGAACTTGGCTAAACATCCCCCACTCTGCAATTATAGATAAGCTCACTAAACTAGGTATAAATCCCTAGGTCACAAGATGGGTTGCCAACTGGCTCACGGACAGAACCCACACTGTGAAAGTAGCAGACACCAAATCCAACTTCAGACCAGTGACAAGTGGAGTACCACAGGGTTCAGTCCTGGGTCCTCTCCTGTTTAGTATCTACTTCTCTGAAGTACAGGCTAACACAGAAGGTCTTTGGCTAACAAAGTTTGCAGATGACTGCAAACTAGGAGCCATAATCAAAACCCCTAATGATGTGGACATACTACAAAAGGGCCTCACTGAGACAGATGCCTGGTGTCAAAGCCATGGCCTCAAGCTCAATGCCAAAAAGTGCATTGTCATCCCCTTTGGTAAAAACTCTGTACCCATGAACTGCCACATAAGTGGTAGTCTACTTATTGCCAAAAGTGTGATAAGAGACCTTGGGACACAGGTGGACAGTAATCTCTCCTTTGATAATCATATCGCCAGACATCTGGATAATAGTACTTATTTCCTCCTCCCCTAACAATCTAAACCTGGACCACCTCATTCTTTTGCAAATTTTCTTTTCTACCCACTCTTGGAAAGATGCTAGAGAGAAATAATTAATATCCAACTCTCAGGCTTCATCCTTACCATAAAGCAATATGGATTCTTTACAAGTCATAGTATAGTGGTAGCACTTTGGTGCCTAACTGATGACATTCTCCTCAACATGGAGAAAGGTAACTTAACAGGATTAATATTCATTAACATTACAAAAGCCTTTGACCAAATCAACTACCAACTCTTCCTTCTCTCTCTTCAGAGCAATGGCATTAGTACATATCCATCACCTCATTCCAAGACTTCTTCCTAAACAGATTTTACAAAGTTAAATTAGGCTCTTTCTTTCCTCAGACTACACCTCTTTATGTGGGCCTACCGGGAGGTACTACTCTAGCCCCTCTTCTGTTCTCTGTTTTCATTAATAAACTACCATATGACCTTCCTTACTCTACTAGTCATTTTCTGCACTAATGATGTGATATACTTTAGGTCCATCCACAACCACTCAGCAATTAAAACAAGACTGTAAAAAGACTATAATGCCTTAAGTTCCTAGCACATTATCCACAAACTAATACTTATCCTCACAAAAATATGCTAATAGGCACCACCCAAAAAAAAACAAAAAAACACCAGAGTCTCTCACTATCACTACCTTTTGTGGCATACGAATAGAAACAATCATTACTTTTAAATACCTTGATTTGTGGTTAAACCAATCACTAACATTCTATACCCATTTTGATAAATGAAGGGCAAAAGTTAACTCATTTCTCTTCTGAGCTAGGAAAATTTCACTATACCTAGACAAAGAAGACCTTCTGGCCCAGTTTAAATATGAACAACTCATAGTAGCCACAGTGTGGAAGAAAAGCTCCTCCACACTATAGAATATCCAAAAAAAAAAATCTTGTCACTTTATCACTAAATCATATGTTCATAGGTAGGTACTTGGCTATCGGCCTTGGGGCCAATACAAGCCAACAAAAAAGGTAACCTGGCTTTTGCCACCCAAGAAAATTATTTTGCTGTGCCACTGCCGAGCAGAGCCACAGAGGTGATCCCCGGGCTGAATTTCCTATTTCTCATCCAATCATCAAGATTTTTCTTGAAGAGTGCTAATGAGGAGCTTTGTTTGATATAGATAGGTAGTTTATTCCAGAGTATGGGAAGTCTCTGGGACAGGAATCTATCCCTCCGGCATGTTCTGTTTATTGTGGTGACAAGGTTTAGGTCCCTAGAGCGTGTAGCTTGGAGGGATTGAGATTTCTTTAAGTGGAACATGTCCAACAGCTCTAGGTTTGACATAGCTTTGTATGTTAGGCAGAGATCACCTCTGAGTAGGCGATATGCGACAGAGTAAAGCTGGAGTTTTTTGAGACGGTCTGCATAGGGCATCTGTTTGAGGCTGGTAATCCTCTTTGTGAGGTATTTCTGTGGCCTTTCCAGTTGTTGTAGATGTCTTGTGAGGTACATACCAAAAGGGGAGTTGTACTCTATAATGGGTCTAATGAGTGATGAGTAGAGGGGAACAATGACCTCTTTTTTTCTGGATGAGAAACCTTTTGTGATAAGGTGTGCCACGTAGAAAGATTTGCTGACTACTGTGGCGATGTGATTATCAAAGGAGAGATTATTGTCCACCTGTGTTCCACGGTCTCTTATCACACTTTTGGTGTTAAGGATACTAATGCCTATGTTGTAGTTCATGGGTATAGAGTTTTTACGAAAGGGGATGACAATGCACTTTTTGGCATTGAGCTTGAGGCCATGGCTTTGACACCAGGCATCTGACTCAGTGGGGCCCTTTTGTAGGATGTCCACATTGTTAGGAGTTTCGATTATGGCTCCTAGTTTGCAGTCATCTGCTAACTTCATTAGCCAAAGACCTTCTGTGTTAGCCTGTACTTCAGAGAAGTAGATACCAAACAGGAGAGGACCTAGGACTGAACCCTGTGGTACTCCACTTGTCACTGGTCTGAAGTTGGATTTGGAGTCTGCTACTTTCACAGTGTGGGTTCTGTCAGTGAGCCAGTTGGCAACCCATCTTGTAACATAGGGATTTATACCTAGTTTAGTGTGTTTATCTATAATTTCAGAGTGGGGGATGGTGTTGAAAGCCTTGGCAAGATCTAGATAGGCTGAGTGAACCACCTTCCTCTTGTCTACGGCTTTGGTGACTGCTTCAAAGAAGTCTATCAGGTTTAGGAGACATGATCTGCTTTTTACAAACCCAAACTGGGTGGGGTCCAGAGTTTAGAGATTACCAATGTCTTTGTTTATAAGTTCCATGATGATACGTTCCATGGCCTTGCAGACCAGACTCATCAGGCTAATGGGGCGGTAGTTCCCAGGGTCCTTGGTGGCTCCCCCCTTGTGGTGTGGGATAACCGTCACTGTGTGCCATTCAGCAGGCACAAAGCCTGAGGTGAGGCTATCATTGAACATGGTACTTAGGTGGGGTACCAGTTTGTTCAGTAGTTTGTGTAGAACGCAGCCTGGGTTGTTGTCTGGTCCCATGGATGCAGTGTTCTTGGCTTTGGAGAGTGTGGTTTTTACCTGTGCAGCCGTGATTACAGAAACTTTGCATTCCTCCGGTATAGAAATGGGCTCTTTAGAGGGTGAGAGGAGGGTAAAGTTAGTACTGAACCTATCTGCCAGGATGTTGGCAGTATCAGTTGGATCTGTATATTTAGTGCCATTGTGCTGTAACTCAGAGCAGATCTGAGTGTTGCCATTGAGATTCTTGACATAGCTATAGAATGCTTTGTGGTTGTCTTTAGAATCAGTGGTGATTTTGTTTTCATAACTAGCTTTGGACAATTTTATCAGGGATTGCAGCTTCTTACTGAGGCTGACCAGGGAGCTCCTCTACTCATGTGATTTTACTCTCTTTTGCAACAGTTAATTCCTTCTGTTGTACAGTTTGTTTATGGTAGGGGACCACCAGATTGGCTTCCTTTTTTTGGAGGATAGCATCTTTGTTCTGTTTGGGATAGCACGATCCATGCACTCATGTAAGTGCTTATAAAGTGCAATTGTGTAGGATTCAGTAGTCATAACTGTATTGTCCATCTGCATGGGTGTCATGAAGTTCACCACTTCTGTCTTAAGCATGAAGTTGGCTTTGGAGAAATTTTTTACCATGGTTTCCTTAATGGGGGGTGGGGGCAGGATGTGGATATCTAGGGTAATTAGCTTATGGTCGGATCGGACCAGTGAGACATTGACTTCAGGTGTGGAACACCGGTCACTCATGCTGGTAATGACCCCCTGGTGGGGGTGTGGATAAGTTGATCCAGGGCATTGGAGTTTATGAATTCCAGAAAACCTTGAGCGAAGGAGTTGGTACATGAGTAGTTTTCCCAGTTAATGGTGGGGTAGTTGAAATCGCCCATAATTAGGGTGTTTGGTCGAACCCTAATATTTTCCAGTACATCAAGAAAAGAGGAGTGGGAATCCTGGGGCATGGTGGGTGATCTGTAGCAAGCTACAATTTGGATTGCAGTTTTGCTCAGAGTTAGTTGCACTTGGATAACCTTGGTTGCATTATGCTGAGCAACTAGCCTGGAGGTGTGGATATCCTTAATGAATATGGAAACACCTCTGCCTTTGGTGTTCCAGTTCAGGTTACATGGCCGAAAAGTGTGGTATGAGTTATAGCCTGGTAGTGCAGTGGTGCTCTCTGGAGCCTTGAACCAGGTCTCAGTCACTGCACAGATTTCGATGTTCTCCATTTTAAGGAGCGCCTCGAGTGAGTGCATTTTGAGATTTAGACTTCTAGCATTGAGTAGCATCACCCTCAGTTTTTGCTTGCCTGTTCCTGTTACGGTGGTGAATTTGTCATTTGAACCTTGCCTAAAAAAGGCAC
Organism: Protopterus annectens; assembly: GCF_019279795.1. Taxonomy (NCBI): domain Eukaryota; kingdom Metazoa; phylum Chordata; order Ceratodontiformes; family Protopteridae; genus Protopterus; species Protopterus annectens. The sequence goes on from NC_056744.1 coordinate 1,309,737,208, forward strand.
TATAGGGGCGGCAAGAACTTTAGCCAGTATCCGGAATCACAGGGATGACAGGTGCAGGCCATCTCTGGCAAAGCATCGTGGTCTGTCGACCATGTCATCCCAGGCAAACAGATACTGGATCCCTTTAGAATGGCACCAGAAGCTTAGCCAATTGTTAAAGTCAATCATTTTGTCCTTGTACTGCAGCATCATTCTGGGTTATGGCAGAATGCTACTCAGGGCTAGGGTCATACCTGCCTGGGCTACAAGATCGGAGAGCTCTTCCATGTCTCTTTTCATGTAGTCCAGGGAGGTACGTCACAGGTCATTCACATCAACATGGACAATGACAGAGTCATATTTGTACTTGTTGTGGAGTGACCTGAGTGCGTGTGTTATGTGGCAGATCCTGGCACTGGACAGGCAGCTGACAGTAACCTTCTCCTTGTTTAGCCTGGTGAGTGGGACATCAGTGTGCCTGACTATAGAGTCATCTATGATTAGTGTGTTTGGTACGTTGTTTTGCCTTATTGGCTGTGGTTGAGTGGCAAATTGAGTCTGCGGGCTATGTGTCATTTGGGTTGTGTTGGGGGGGTGGAGGTTGCTTGCATTTCTGCTTTGGAGGTCTCTGTAGCTTGAGCAGATTATTATTGAGAGCCTTCGCAAATGTTTTTGTGTTTCTATGTGTGGATTTTGATGGTGTAGATTTAGTGAGATTATGTGATAAGTGTGGTGTGGTTCAAGTGTTTACCTTCTCCTCTTGACTGTCAAGTTCAGTCTTGATTGGAGAGAGCTTTATCTCCAGTTTGGCTAGATAAGTGCATCTCTCACAGGTTGTAGTGTTGGGTGGTAGGAGGAGATGGTTGTCTGTGTACATGCGGCAATTTCTACATTGCCCCAAGATGCCCAAATTCATCAGATAGACAGGAGAGAACACTGGGAGCTGACCCTTGGACATGCCTGAATGAAAAACTGTTTTCCTCTAGATAAGTGAGGAAAGCGAGTACAACAGCTGTTTTTCTCTAAGCAAGTGAGGAAAGTAAGTACCAAAACTGTTTTCCTCTAGGTAATGAGGAAGGCTGAGTGCTGTAGTAATTAGTAGGTTATTTAGTGCTTACAACAAGTTCTGAACAAGTGCTGATCACGAGTAAGCAAATTCAAGTGCTAAAACTAAGAATCTGTATCTGGACTTCCTTTCATGATCTCCATTGCCTCATTCTCATTCACACCACTAGCTACCAAACATTATACCACACACACACACACACACACACACACACACACACACACACACACACACACACACACACACACACACACACACACACACACACTCCAAACTGAGATGCCTATTCCAAACAACAGCCCCACACCAGCCCTCTACAAACCAGGCTCCACTGCACCAACCCCTCTTTCTCTGTCATTGGTTAAACTATGGAAATCCATCCTGTCACCTAAAGGAACAACAATTCCCCTTCCTCATCTTCAGAACTGAAATTAAAAAATTCCTCAACACCAGATCAAAATGTTGGTGCCACATAGCAGGCACAATTACCTAAAGACCTCTCACCTTTAGCTTCTCTCTCTGTCTCTCTCTCTCTACTATTAGCACTTCTTAATTTCATCTCCCCCACCCTGCCCTATCTCTTATTATTCCACAACATTTCCACTATGATGTAAGCCTGAACTATAATTATGTAAATTTGACATTTCTCTCATAATCGTTGGTATATCTATTAATTCTTACTGCACAGTTTTTGCTGTACATTGTTCCATTCTGTTCAGTTTTTGATATCTACAATTTATTGTCTCTTTGTTCCACCTTCTTTTTTACATTTTATTGTTCTTTGTGATTTATTTCACCAGTGAAGTGCCTGCTAGTGGTTAGTTGTGACCAGTGTACTTCTCCAGTAAACAAATGTAAAATAAATCTTGTTTTCCATAATATTCCTAATCTTAACCTGACAAACTCTTTTATGTAACCAATTCCTTTCTCATCTGGTCATAAATTTATTAACTTTACACTCAGCCAGTAGTGCCAGAATCCTTGTATGTTGAACATAAATGCAAAAAACCATCAACTGCCAAACCAGCATCCAGAGATTCACAAAACATTTTGATATTCATGTCATCAGTTTTTAAAAACAAAATCTTTCCTAAGATCAGCTATGCACTACCATTTTATGTACCATTTTATACTGTCAATATCAAATTTTGCAAATATGTACCCTGTGGGGATGATACATATGTTTACATCCAGATTTTGGGATAATACCATGTAATTTCTTACAATGGAGAAACAGTGGCAATAAAAATGCTAACTGTTACTATCCAGTGAAATTTATCTCTCTTTAGTGCTACAGAACATTACTCTGTACTCCTCAAGCATCTCAATCATCTGTCTGTAATCTGGAGAGCAGAGATTTTAATTTTAATTATAGTACACAAACTCCTGATGTGACAGTACTGAGTCACTACCTGTCCATTGAAAGGTGCAGTGTAGTCTCTTAAATTCAGCATCCTTGCTTATTCTCAGGGTGCTACATTGTATAAGTCACTTCCACACTCCTCTGTGAATGAAAGGAATGATTGCCTTAGTTTTATGGGCATTGTTTTCCTCCTTTCCCCAATGTTAAGCAGCTATGGAGTTGGTTGATATAAGGTCAAGGATATGGGGTACAGAAGAACAGCTGTGTCGACCTATAGCATTAGTTGTAATGTTACAGACAGCTTTTGAGATTTGTGGAACAAGTATTATTATCCAAGCATTAAAATATGAGGTTTAATAATAGAAGCCTTAACTTCATACCAACATGAGTACTACTGAATGGTAAATTACTGCACTGAGACTGATAAAAACCTTCTGCCTAAAACTGAAACACTTTCTCCTTGCTACTACTTGCAATATAACCCCTGGTACTGCTTGAAGTATAAGGACGCATCTTCAGTTTTGTAGTAAGAGTCTTGAGTGCGTAGTTGACTGTTTAGTTCACAAGTGCCTTCTGGATACAAGCTAACATTTTACTAATTTAATTTTACCTGGGCAGTACCTACAAATGGTCATTTGTGATCAGTGTGCTACCCTAGTAAATAAATATAAAAATAATAAATAAAAATGTCTTACTTAATTTGTTTTCATAATTTGTTTATGGCATTAACGTGGAATTTTTCAGTGTTATATGGCTATTGTTATTTTTAAATCTTATACATTTTTCAAAGCAATGTATTGCTTAACCATGAATTATCGACTGATCTTAATATAAGATATGTAATGCTCTCAATGTGGACCACATTGTTGTTGGCGTCAAATTTATATTTCAGCTTGGTCTAACTTATTTCCCTATGAATAAAGGGGCAAACTGTCTGAAAAGGATCTTTGGAATGGTTCTTTAAACTCTTAAGAGTAGAACTTTTTCATACATCTTCTGAGGTAAAGCAGTGCAGGTACAACTAATGAACAACCACATATCAAAATCAGAACAAAGAATGCAGTAGTTTATTTACCTGTGCCATTTAACAATGAGAGATTGTATAACAGAATTAATACATGAGGACATGTATAAATGAAATATATGCAGTAGAAATAAATAAATGAAATGTAATGCACATAGGGTATGCTAGATGGCAAAACTAAGCATTATTTTAGGTAAACACAAATGACAATATTCACATAAATGTAGCATGTAGATTTAGTTTGCATATTGTACAAATTAAACTGTTAATATTATGCAATGCATTCTCATTATTCAGATAAGTGAATATGGCCTTTTCACTAATTCCTGAATGAGAGCATCTTGGACGCACTCATACTTTTAAGACAGGGACCTGCAAAAATTGGATCTAAGGGTCAAAAACGTTTTTCAAAAAATCATAACATTTGAAGGTTGCCTATGCATAAATTTGCACCATGGGAGTGATTTGTGTATAAATTAACATTGATGGAGCAGCATGTAATTTTTCACTTTGGAGGAGCAATGCCAGATACAAATGTTAAACGGTCAGTGGGCATGTTCTGTATATTTTCATTGTATTAATATCATATATACATGAGTTCAGCTGTTGCTACATGTATCTACTGCATGAAGGCAGGAAGTACTCTGCACACATTCCTGTATATATACTCAGCTGTGTGAAGACATCTGTGTCTGTACCTTTTGTTACTTATTTGTTATGGATGAAAATAGCCCCTTGGAGCAACTCACTTTCTCACTTGGAACACAAGCAATAAATAAATAAATAAACTGAGAGACATGACAGTTAAAAATGTTTGTTGTGCCTGTGTTCCACACATACTGAGTGGCTAACCAGTCAGTCTTCTTCCATCACTTTTAACGTATGCATTTTCTTATATCCCATTCAATTGCTGCTCAGTGTTGCATCCAGTATGATAAAAATTCAGTGGTACAAATGACTGGACCATTTGCCTGTGAATATGTTTTAAGGAGATGATTTCCCTCTGGTTTAAAGTCATGCTGTAGCTAAATCAATGAATGAACAGAAACTAGAGACATTATCACTTGAAGTGACGCAAGGAGTCGGCTTTATTTTTTTCCCTTAAAATGAAATGCTTTGCATGATGCAGAGCAGCTGAGAGGCATGTACATATAACTTTCTGGCTGAATAAAGTCTCATCAGAGATGGGTTAATTGCATGTTTGCTATACGTTTACAACAATGCAAGAGTGGGAAGAAAATGAGAGGGTGAGATTAGCAGCAGGAGATTAACCATGATCAAATAAAAGTTCTTCAAAGATTAGAGGAAAGATAGGTGAATTATTTCCTTGACAGGCAGATAATGCCCTTTTCTTACAGATGAGGTTATAGCAGTGAGAGGGAAATGAAGTTGCTTATTCTGTTACATGTAACTTTTTGGCAAACAAAGATCAATGGAAAGTTCATGCCGAAGGTAAAGAAAGTACAGGCCTTTACCTATACTCATTCTAGCAACTGCTAATAGAAGCTATGAGACACTCATGGTAGCTTTATGCTCGGTGTTAGTCTTGTTGATGAGGCAATAAGTTACTCGGCAGTATTTGTAAAATTTAGGCAGTTGTTTGTTTATCAGTTATGTTTGTTAGCAGACAGAAGGTTCAGCCACAAAACTATATTTGCAGCACCATGAAAAAAACAGGGGTACATTGTTCTCAACAAAATAAAATCCCTAAACAAAATAACCCCTAATTTCAAAAAGTGTACAAAATGGTATTATGCTAAATAGGTTATGTCCTACTTGAAGTGTTTTTTTTACTTTAGCTTTCTTCATAAGTGATATAGTTGAACAAATTAAGCCAGATGTAGGAAAGAAGAGGAAGTGTATTGGTAAGTAAGACTGAGGAAGCCTCTCAGTTTTTCAGAAAATAGAGATCAGGTGCACATGAATAGTAGAAGCTCAGCATAGGATCATATGGCAGGGAGAGAATATCAAGGTCAAGAACTACAATAAACCTCAACTAACAATGTAGGATGAAAGCAAGGAAACAATGCTCAGAATGGGGTTTAAATAACACATTGGCATCTCCACTGCAGCTAAAGATTGTATTTATTTATTTATTTTTGTTAGTTTCAGACTTAAATGTCTTTTCTACAGAAATGTACTTAAGTTGATACTGGAGATGAATCCAAACAGTGGCATAGCTAGAGTATGTGCCACCCAGGGCTCTCTGAGTTTGCCGCCTCTCCCCCTCACAAAATCATGGTCAAATGGGGGCCCCATACACAGTCCTCCCCCTCTGTAGACATTCCAGTGTCATGAAGCATAATCTTTCTCACTGCAGCATTATTAACACCACACACAAGCCTGTCCATTATTAACTTACCTTTCAAGTCACCAAATCTGCACATTTTAGCTTTGTTTCTCAAGTCATTGATATAAGCTGCAAAAGTTTCACCTGGCTTTTGATTGCTTATATAAAATAAGTGCCTTTCTAATGTAACATTTGTCTGGGGGTTGCACATTTCTCTAAATTTACCTTTCAAGCAGTCAGTGTCTTCCCTTGATTCAGCCAGTACCAGAATATGATGGTTTGCCCCCTCTCCTGCATATATTTCTGGTGCACACAAATGAATGTTCTCAGTAGCTTCTGACCCAGCTAAGTTAAGCAAAATGAATGCCCTTGTACGTGCAACTTTGTCTGAAAAAGCTGCTTATATGAAAATATTGTATTCCTGCTCGAATACTCTCCAATTCTCTGCTATATTATGATTAAACACAAGTGGACTAGATCTGCCTCTGCCATAGCAACACACAATAGTGACGGTGCTTGAAATTACGTATATATATATATATATATATATATATATATATATATATATATATATACCAGAACTTTATGCCAGTACTTGTAATTATGGCCAGTAGCACAACAAGCTCTGAAATAACTGCACTTTTCCAAATAAGTCTCCATAGCACAAGAGCACTTTGAAATCACTGTACTTTGTGAAACCACTCCTTAGTGTAAGAAACATTTCACAGTTACTGTACTTTGTGAATAAATTGTACACAATAGAAAAGGCTCAGAGTAAGAAACACTTTGAAATTAATGCACTTAGCAAATAAACTGTACAGGAAATCATGTAAAGAATTTTTCAAAAGCTAACTTCACACTTCTCAAGACTGAGGTGGAATCCTTCAAAGCCCCCGGGCCAGAGGATACTACAGCCCAATCCACAGAATCCTTTACAATTGTATTCTATGAGCACCTGCAGGAATGCATGGATCGTGCTATCCCAAATAAAACCAAGACTCACTTCTCCAAAAACAGGAGACCTGTCTGGTGGACCCCAGCCATAAATAAGCTATACAACAGAAGGAGGAAGCTACTACATGACAGAGCAAAATCCCAAAAAGGGAAGGCATCTCTGATCAGTATTAGCAAGAAACTACGATCCCTCATAAAATCATCAAAAGCCAGTTTCAAAAGAAAAATTGCCCTAGACACTAAAGATAATCACAAGGCCTTCTTTAGTTATGTCAGGAATATGGGTGGAAACTCGCAGATATGCTCTGAATTGTTGCATAACGGTACAAAATATACCAAACCTACAGACATAGCCAACATCCTGGCAGACAGATTCAGTGCTAACTTCTCCCCCCTTCCCCCTCAAAGGAGCAAATGCCTATCCCAACTGAATGTAACCTACCTGACATCACAGATGCACATATGAAAGCTGCCCTCTCCAAAGCAAAAAACACAGCATCTATGGGACCGGACGGTGTCCCAGGCTGTGTCTTACACAAGCTCCAAGAAGAACTGAACCCTCACATTAAGTCACTGTTCAAACTTAGCCTTACTACATGTTATGTACCCAAAGAATGGCGTACAGCTACAGTGGTCCCACTCCACAAAGGTGGCGCCACAACGGACCCCGGGAACTATCGCCCCATAAGCCTGACTAGTCTGGTCTGTAAAGCTATGGAGTGTATTATCATGGAACTCATAAACAAAGACATTGGGAGCCTCCAGACACTGGACCCTACCCAATTTGGCTTTGTTAAGGGCAGATCTTGCCTCTTAAACCTAATTGATTTCTTTGAAACAGTTACCAAAGCCATAGATGAGGGCAAGGTAGTCCACACAGCCTACCTGGACCTCGCAAAAGCCTTCGACACAATACCCCACTCGGGCATCATAAATAAGCTTACCAGCTTAAATATCAACCCATATATCACAAGATGGGTTGCAAACTGGCTCAGGGATAGAACACACATGGTCAGAATCACAGGTGCCACGTCCGAATCCAAACCAGTTACAAGTGGAGTCCCACAAGGCTCAGTTCTGGGACCTCTCTTATTCAGTATATACTTCTCTGAGGTTCAGGCTAACACGGGGGGGACTATGGCTGACAAAGCTCGCAGATGACTGCAAACTGGGAGCCATAATCAACTCTCCAGCTGACACAAGCATCCTCCAAAAGGGTCTCACGGAGATGGATGCTTGGTGCCAGAACCACAGCCTCAAGCTAAATGCTTAAAAGTGCATAGTCATCCCCTTTGGGAAAAACAAAGTGCCCACAAATTACCACATAGGTGGTAATCCATTAAGTACGGAAGAAGTAATTAGAGATTTGGGGACCAACGTAGATAGTAATCTCTCCTTTGCTAATCACATTGCCGAAGTGGTTAGAAAGACCTTCTATATAGCCCACCTTATCACGAAAGGGTTCGCATCTAGATCAAGAGAGGTCATTGTGCCCCTCTACTCGTCACTCATCAGGCCCATAATTGAATACAATGCCCCTTTTGGGATATACCTTACCCGACACCTGCAGCAACTGGAGAGACCCCAAAAGTACCTCACCAAGATGATCATGGGCTACAAACAGATGTCCTATGCAGCTCGACTAAAGAAACTCCAGCTCTACTCAGTTGCTTACTGCCTACTCAGAGGCGATCTGTGCCTGACGTACAAAGCCATGTCTAACCCAGAATTAATGGACATGCTCCACTTCAAAACATCCAAATCCCTTAGAGCTACATGCTCCAGGGACTTAAACCTCAGCACAAAAATAAATAGGACATGCTGGAGGGACAGATTCATTTCTCAGAGGCTCCCTTCACTCTGGAATAGAATACCAATTCATGTTAGACATAGCCCCTCGCTGACCCTCTTCAAGCGAAATCTGGATGTGTGGATGGGAAATCGCAAATTCACCCCTGGGATCTCTTCTGTGTCCCTGCTCGACAGAGGCACAGTAAACTAATCTTAAAGGGCTACCTTCTGTGACCTACTATACAGAGGCACAGTAGGCTAATCTAATAGGGAGCGAAAGCCAAATACACTCGGGCTAGGCTTATAAATGCCCTAGGGCAGATAGCCTAGTATCTATATATGAACCTATGAACACAGCACAAAAACCTTTCAAATGGCTGTACTTTGTGAAATAACTTTGTACAGTGCAAGAAACACTCTGAAATGGCAGCTTCCTGTGAATAAATGCACACAGCACAAGAAACTTTTTCGAAATGGCTGTACTTTGATTGCACCTTGCAATATAACTGTAGTTTGCACACAGCAAACTCTTTGAAATAATTGCACCACAATAATGCATATACTCTGCAAACACTTGGCATACTCTGAGATACTTTGAATAACTCCAGTTATGCTTTGAATGGCTTTGGTCATTGATCATTAGAAATAGTAGTTTGTGTACAAACATGGTCTTTTACTAAAAAACATGCAGTCACCTTGCTTTTTAAGCTTACTTTGCCTTTTTATTGTACTTATCATGCCCTTTTAATCTCTTATCATGCTCATTACACTTTTCTTGTGCTTGTTTTACTCTAAACATGCTCGTTATGCAAGCCAAAGGAAATTCTGAGCCCCATATGAACATTTCTGCTAGTTTTATCAGATATCATAGTTTTGAACATTTTGTTTAATTAATAATGTGGTTTGTGCCTTTAGTTGCTTAATGATATGTTTTTATGCTACTTGTTTGATTAATAATGTGTTTTGGGTCTTATAAATGCACTATTTCATTTTCTTTGCCAAATGAATCATCTGTGCAGTTTACTTTACCTTTAGCTTGTTTCTGGCAATTTTTTTATTTGTCTGAGCTCCGTTTCACTCAACCTGCTTAATCTTCCTTCACCTTCAACTTTACACCTCATGGCTTGAAGAAATATCTCTTCTGATCCCAGTTCTGACACCATGTCACTCGTCTGGTCAGGATAAAACAGATGAACATTCATGGGGTCAGTTCAAGCAGCTTCATTACACACAAACACATCAGAAATTAGGCTTTGTAACTTAAACTTAAATAAACTTATAAACAGACTGAATACCACAATCATACATGTCAACACTCTGGCTGTGCTCTCAAAATGGCACTGCTGTTTGTACATGCTCAGTATTTATATGCACATCTGGAAATGCTTCTTAAAGGTACATACACATGCTCTGATCTACATGAAGTAAAGACGTATTGCACAACTTGTAACTACTCATTTTCTAGGAATTTAGAGAGTGGAGATGGTAGTAGCTCATGATAATTTGTACAAATAGGTGAGCAAACATATCACTAAGGAATCAGGGAAAGGGGTTTTATCAAAATTCTGAGGTTATTGATATGTAGTTTTATTTATTCAAGATAGTAGTTTTTTACTTGACATAAAAACTGCTTTGTCTTTATTGCACACATCTCTGAATACAACATGGTCAAAAACAAGCCTCATTTTTAACTGACCACAGATGATCTCTTTTGGTTGTTAGCATCTGTGTGTGCTTTAACTTTTTAAAGCTTGTCACATTTTACACAATTCAAACTTGCCTGCAGTGCAATGAGTACATATTTTTTAATTTAATTTTTTTCTAACCCTAAATACTCTCATTGGGAACATATCCTAATGTGATCTTTTCTTGGAAATGCACTGTGAGGGCACAACCAATTAGATTACAATATTCTAATCTCTGTTGTCAGATCACAATAACATTCATTTAGAAGAGAAGCTGTAAAAAAATACTACTAACCTTGGGAATCCTCAGTAAAAGTGCCAGTGACTGGCAAGTCACTGGTTGTCAGTGGCACTCATATATTTGTTTCCTACATACAAATTTACAACTTGTAAAAAAATCTTGCAAAAATGTAAATGAATAATTTAGATACCATGCCCAGGGATTTAGAAAGATATAATGCAATGTGAAAGTCTCAACAAGAAAGATTTCTGCATTATGGTAATCCTTTGCAATTCAGGGGCAAGTCTCCACCCATGGTTTCCCTCTGGAGGTAGTGTTAATGTAGAAAGCAGTCTTGCTGGAGAAGTTATATAATAATCCAGTGGTCCAGGGGAGTGGCTAATTTGCCCCTCCTTGGACATGGCTGAGGCTCCTGGAGAGTGATTCTGAATGGCTCTGCAGAGCTGATATTTTTTTCTGTAAGAGACAAAATGAATGCTGTTTTTTGATGGCATTTATCCAGTCACTGCTCTGGATTTAGTTGCAGTACAGCTATGTATGTTGGTGGGTGTATGTGTGTATATGCATGTCTGTATTGGCATGAATGTGGCTGAATGGATATGTACTATAGTCTTACTCTGTGACCAAACTAAGGAACACACTACCCTTAGACATTAGAACTACCTCTAACTTCAAGAAATTCGAGTTTACACTAAAATAGTTCCCACTCAGGTCATGTATCTGTCCCTGTTCCAAACCAAGCTGACTTCCACCCCTTTACTTTAGCCTAGTTAAGTTATTCTACTCTTACCTCCTCCCAACTTGCCTCCTTTCATAGGTTCATAGGTTCATAGGTTAGTACTTATGCAAAAGCTATATATTTTCCCTTTCCTTGTAATGGAGCTTTTCTCCCTGGGCCTCCATTGAAAATGGGTTTCTTGCCCAGTCGAAATTTCCCGGTAATGAAATATTAAATAAATAAATAAAATGTATATGTGTTTGTATGCTTGCTTATGTACATTGCAACCTGTGTACAGGTCTGGGTAGTGGGGATGTTTCTGCAAATGTGCATGTAGGGGCTTGTTTGTCGATGCTTGGATGTGATTGTTTGTGGGAATGTCTGAAAGCGTGTGTGTCTGTGTATGGGTGTAAGACTATGTGTGTGTATGTGCATGCATGTGCACATAGAGGGGTATGTCTGTGCCTATGTTTGAGATACGTGGGCTGATAGGGGAACACTAGCAAGATCACATCTGATAATGTAGTGTTCAATTCATAGACATGGTAGTAAACTGCAAATTAGGTATTTCTGTGTGTAGCTTCCCATGTCTCTAAATCAGAGATTTTCTCCCTCTTACTAATTGCCCAACATACACTGGACAATTAGTTCAGTGGAAAGAAGCTTTTTGAATCTTAGCTGTAGTCAGTTTTAAAGATGAAATGTGATTTTTAACTCCTTCCTTCCTTAAATCAGTCAAGTTATCATGTTTCCTGGGTTTTGAAGCTCAGCTAATTACTAAACTTGCTGTCAGTCATTATCAGGCTTATTTGCCTTCAGACAAAAGGCTGAATTAGTTTATATCCCCAGGGAGAGGAAAAGAATGCAGATGGCAGTGACAGTGCACAATAAAAAGCTGAAAATGTTGAACATGAGCAGCTTTATAACCAGATTAGGTGTGAAATAACAAATAAGAGGTGTGTGTACCTTGCCATGTATGTTTTTCTCAGTAAGAAACTTTCAAATGAAATAAGCAAAGTGATGCAAGAACAACAGAAACAAATTCCTCAAGAAAGTACCTTGACACTTCATGGAGCTCCAATATAGTGTGCACTGTAGAAGCTGATTAAGATAGCTATACTAAAGAAAGGAAAAACTGTTAAGTCATGCCTCTTTAATATGTAAAAGTATGAGGAGGATTCTGTAGGGAGGAAAAATACATTCTGGGGAAAGAAAATGTTCTAGTTGGGTGTTGTTATCCTTTAAGCTATGCGTAGAAAGAAGGTTGACATTGTTGATCTTTATGTCAACCAAGATGGGCATACATTGCACAGAATATGGAATCTGTGCTTCAGGGAGGAAACAGTTTAAGTGTGACTTTATTTATTGACTCATATATCAGCTAAGCAGCTACAATAGACTCCTGCTGCATGGAATCTGAGCTTCAGATGAATCTGTCTATATAATATTACAAGTTCTCCTGTTACCTTGTAATCTCTATCAGCTCAGTGAATGCAGGAGATGAAATGATTCTTCAGTCTTTGTCACCTTGCTTCAGCCAAGGTCCAGAAACTGACAAAATATGGGGGAATCGCACCAAATACCCAGGAACCTTAATATAGTATGCATGGCTTGTCTATGGCTATTACTGTACTTATGAATGGAATCATTCTTTTCCTATGAGAGTAAAATCCAAGAGAGCAAATGCCGTCATACATTGGTAAAACATAACATAATAATGTATATAACAAATAAGGAAAACTACCATAGCTGAGATGAATAAACCATTGATGGAATGAAACAAAATAGAACAAACCGATGGAGTAACACACTGTCAAGGAGCTCCTTGACAGTGCGTTACTCAGTTGGTTTGTTTGTTCTATAATAATATATATGTTAGGGAGTACGCAAGCAAAAGTAATTCTGCCCTCGAGGAGCTGCCACTGTACTTTACTTAAGGTGATGGAATACTTAAAAGAATACCCACAGGCTAGCAACACTTATTGCTGTTATACAGTGGAATACTCAAAAGACTGTCTTTTCTTTTAAAAAATGCCATTGTGTGACCAGTATTATTGCTTACAGCAGTTTGTCTTCTGTAACACCAGGCAAGGAAAAAGTAAGAATGTACCACACTGCTTATTTGCCATTTGTGGCTATCAGGTGCTGTTGTTGTATTAAGTGGAATTTATATCAATGATGACATGTCTTTTTACTTTGTGTCTTGCATTTGTATTTTTTTTATTGAAAGTGTTCCTCATTTTATTAGGGTGAAGGAGTATGGACTGATTTCTTTCTTTTGTTTTTTGGGAGGTGGGGTGGGAGTTTTCTTTTTCATAACTTGTAGTTATTCAGGTAATATAGGATAAACTGACATTTATTTCACTGAACACTGCATCTTCCCAGAGGTGATATTTATCACATTCTGCATGTCATCTTATGAGAGGACAGCTCTTGTGTAATTATTAACATTTGTTGGTATGAAAACTATTTGGAAAAGGCATACACCATTACTCTGGCATATGTTTTAGCCTTTGGGCAATTCACAATTATACTATTTTGCTTTTACTGTAACTGAAGCAGGTTAGTGGAGAATAACATTCTTATTTGATGTAATTCTGAATTTATCATTAGTGGGGGGTGGGGTGCCCTTACTATGAGTGAGAGGATCAATGTATAAACTGGCAGATATCCCTGCTTACCAATGATTCCCAGTTGTTGAATAATATGAGAAACAAAGGACCTTGGACTGAACCTTGAGGTGCCCTCACCTATGCATGTGACACAAAGGATAATGTTCTACTAATATTGATGTGTGCAATTCTCTTATTCAAATAATCTTTGAACAGAAGACTTTGTACAAGGTCTGTTGACTAACTGCTGCAACATGCACCTGTGAGTCACACTCTGTTGTCAGTTCAATGGTCCCCTGAGCATGCTATGCAAAGATCTATCACTGATTACTCTAAGAGCTATCATGATGCTCTGCTCTGACCTGAAACAGTGCTGCTCCTTGGAAATTATGCCTGTCTTGTTAAATAACTTAACCTTCATGTCCACCAGGGTTTCAAGAATTTTGTCTAAATAAACTAGAAAAGAAAACAAAGTTCTTACTTTTAGAGTGTACAGGCATGTCTACACTGGAATGACACTGACAATATTTGCTGTATGTGATGCAGTTGCTTAGGAGACTGACAGATGTAAGAGAAGTCATCATGATGTCAATGCAAAGCTTTATAATGTTACACTGCCTATGATGTGCACCAGATCTTAGTTTAACTGGTATCATTTCCGGAGATATCTAACCAAATGGCATGAAAGTCTGAAAACTATTTAAGCCATCATATGCTGATCTAATCAGAACTCAGCTTGTTGAGAGTCACCCTTTTCTCCTTATATTACGGTGATCTTAGAATAGGAACTATGGGAAGAAAAAAAACTCAGACCTCTGAAAATGAGTTAAGTTTGATTTTGATGACAAGTTACAAACTTCACACCATTTCCAGTGATTCAGGTTTTTACATGTTCCGGGTTGCTTAAGTTGCCTGCTGTGTAGTGCATGATCATGTGTGGAGTTAAGATTTATATATTTGCATTTGTGTTTTCAAGAATTCAGCTTCTCCAACACAGTTGTAAGAACCAGTCTCAGTGAAAATGGTATAAAGTTGAGCAAGAAGTAAATTGTTCTGTCACCCCCCCCCCAAAAAAAAAAACTAACACAAATCAGTGCAAAACTATATTGGCGCCGATTGAAAAAGTAATTTTAATCCTTTAATTAAAGTCTGACACATTCTTTAAGGTAGATACAAAAACAGGACCACCAAAAACTCAAACAGCGTGTCAAAAATTTTGAAAAACTTGGTAAAATAAAACAGTGACACGACAAAGGCTGCAGTCTCCAAGTTAAAAAACTTTACTAGTTCACATAACACAAGCAGTTTCACTGGTTTTCTTCATTAGGTGTAAACAGCAGTGATTGGAAAATATTTTTGTTAAAGTTATAAGGTTGTAAGGACAGAAAAAACAGTATTGAGACACCACTGCATTTTTAAGGATGCAGTTTCAGTCATTTTGTTAAACTCAAAAAGAAGTCCTCAGTTTGCATGAGAGAGAAAGTGCTGCCAGTAAGACTAGAGTTTTTTCTGTACCAGGTTACCTTGCTATTACATTCACCACTGACCTTGTACGAAGAGCATAGGAGAGGATGCAGTTCTCTCCAGTAATGCTTAGTCACCTGAAAAGTGTTAGTTTGAAAGGGACTAGTAAAAACATGTTTGAAAATTGAAGCTACTTCTTGTAGCTTACTATTGAATAAACCTAGGAAGAGGAATGTAGGCTTTGTCACTTATATACTCTCTGTTAAGGCACCTGCTACACACACACTGTGGGCACTGTCTTTTAGCCAGTTTGCTATCCATCTTACTACACAGGGATCTAGCTGTAATGGATTAAACTTACTAACTATGCCAGCATGGGGGATGTTGTCAAACAGCTTTGTTCAGGCCAAGGTATGCTTTATGAATAGCATGACCACTGCTAGCAGCCTGTGAAACCCTTTTAAAGAAGTTATTAGATAGAAGCTGCAAAGCCACATTGCTATGGGACTAGCCTGAGGAGATTTCTTAATATCATAGGATCATCATAGGATCATAGAAGGTTATTAGGCTATTGGCCGTAAGGCCTCTACAAGTCAAGCTATGTTATACCCTTGTTCCCTTATGGACCAAGATATATAGTTTATGTTTACACATGAATCTAAGATCAGCACCAGCTGCCACTGTCTACGAGGAACACAGGTGAAATCCCCAGTGTAAATTTATGGTTTTCCATCCAAATGTCCAAGTTATATTGAGGAGCTCTGTTTTGCATGAATTGGGAGTTTGTTCCAGAGGAGGGGCAACCTCTGGGAGCATATCTTTCTCTCCAGAATGTCCTGTTAATATTGCAGCCTAGGATAAGATCAATAGAGCAGGTGAATCTTGTCCCATTGGATTTGCAGATGGTCAGCAGCTTCATCAAGGCAGGGTCTGAGACTGCTCTGTAGGCCAGGCACAAGTCTCCTCTAAGCAGTCTATACAGTACTGAGTAAAGTGATAGGGCCTTCAGTCTGTCTGTGTAGGTCATGTGTTGTAGTCCCTGAATTTTCTTATTGAGAAACCTCTGAGATCTCTGCAGATGATGCAGATGTCTGATGAGGTACATACAGAAGGGAGCATTGTACCCTATTGTTGGTCTGATGAGAGACAAGTACAGGGGAGTTATAACCTCCTTAGATTTGGATGCTAAACCTTTGCTTATGAGGTGTGCAATGTAGAAGACCTTCCTTACTACTGTGGACACCCGATGATCAAAATTAAGGCTGCTATCAACTTGCATTCCTAAATCTCTCACCACTGGGTTTGAACTTAGGAGGGTATTAATGTTGTAATTAGCAGGGGTTTCTCCTTTGCCGAAGGGGATGATAATGCATTTTTTTTGCATTTAGTTTAAGTCCTATGTAACCCATTATGTAGTATGTTGACATATTTGGTGGATTCGATGATTGCACCCAGTTTGAAGTCATCAGCAAACTTAGTAAGTTATAGGCCATCTATTTTCACCTGGACTTCTGAAAAATAGCACAGATACTTGTGGTACACCACTGGTAACAGGTCTGCTAGTAGAGGTGGCAGCCCCAATTTTGACTGTATGTGTTCTGTTTGTGAGCCAGTTGGCAACCCATCTAGTGATGTAAGGGTTAATCCCTGGCTGAGTGAGTTTCTCAATGATATATGAGTGAGGGATTGTGTCAAAGGCCTTGGTTAGATCGAGATAGGCAGTGTGAACTGTTTTGCCTTCATCCATGGTCTTGGTAACACTCTCGAAGAAGTCCACCAGGTTTAGTAGGCAAGATCTGCTCTTAACAAAGCCAAACTGGGTAGGTAAAGAGTTTGAAGGTCAACTAGATCCTTGTTGATAAGGTCTATGATGATTCTCTCCATGTCCTTGTAGAAAAGGCTGGTTAGGCTTATGTGTGTATAGTTCCTGGGCTTGGTTGAGGGATCCCCTTTGTGCAAGGGGATTATGGTTGCTGTTTTCCACTCATATGGGACAAAGCCGGTGCTTAGACTGAGATTGAAGAGCATGCTCAGCAGTTCTGATAACTCCTGTTTTAGTCCATTTAATAAGCAGCCTGGGATGTTATCTGGTCTCACAGAGGCTGTGTTTTTGGCCTTGGAGAGTGCAGCTGTGACCTGCTCTCTGGAGATACTAAGCAAAGGACTGGTGACAGGTATGTTATGGGGTGTGATTGGTGGGGACAGGGGTTTTGCCAAACCTGTCTGCCAGCAGGTTGGCAATGTCCTCAGGTTCATTATAAGTGGTACTGTCCATAGCTAGTTTGGCACACTGTTGTCCCTTTTATATTTTGGACATAGCTAAAGAATTCTTTGTGATTTTCCTTAGCTAGAGTTGCTAATTTAGTTTTGTAATTAGTTTAGAGGAATTTACAAGATGTCTGATCTGCTTGTTTATACTTTGGATGGTGTTCTTCCTTTGCTGGGACTGTTTCCTTTTGGTTTTTGACAGCAGTTTATTTCTCTTATTGTATAACCTATTTATGCTAGATGTCCACCGAGGTGGCTTATTTTTTCATGAGTATCTTGATTTGATCCATTCTGGTATGGCTGAGTCTATACATTTATGTAGGTATTTATACAGGACATTTGTGTACACCTCAATATAGGGGTCATTGCTGTCAGTGTTGGCAGGGGGTCTGAAACTATTGATACCATTGCTCAGTAGGCTATAGTTTGCTTTGGAGAAATTTAACCTTTTTGTTCTGAGGGTGTGTTAGGTGTGGTCGTTACTTCAAATGAGACTTATTTATGATCAGACTTTACCAGGTGCTGACTATCTGGTCCAGAGCATTTGTGTTAAAGTTATTTATTTATTTATTTACATATATTTACTGGGAAATTCTGACTGGACACAGGTCCTTTATCAGCAGAGGCCTAGGAGAAAATCTCCACAGAATGACATGATAAATGGTATGCATACACTAGTGGTGATGATGACATGGAAAGTACAGGAGCACATTTGGTAAAATTAAGTAGTAAGCTCTAATTACAAATATCAAAAATAAGAAGTAAAGCACAGCACTGCAATTGTCTAACAGTAAAAAGTTAACACTAATAATAGACTAATGATTACGAAAACCTGGAAGGATGAACTAGCAGTAATTAATATTCAGTTCAGTTTTATTGTGCTCGAGGAAATATTCTATTAAAAGCAAGGAATAGAGAGAAGGGTTGAAGGGGGGGTTAATAGTCAGGGTTTGGACAAGGACAAAGCCAGTGAAAATGTAGGTGTGATTTAAGTGCAGTCTTAAAAAGACTGCAGGAAGGCAGGGTAGTTATGGTAGTGGGAAGATTGTTCCAGAGCTTGGATATGGCGTAGGAAAATAGTGCTTCCTCTGCTGAGTTTTTGGCTTTGGTGACCTGGAGTAGGTTTTTGTTGCAGAAGAGTAGGGGTCTGGAAGAGTGGTAGGGTTAGAGAAGTGTATGGAGTGATGGGATTCTAGTTGGGTGTTTTACAAGTTTATGAGCAAAGGTGAGTTGAGTTAGGTGTAGGAGTTGTGGGAGCTCGAGCCAGTCAAGGTCTCTAAGGGAGACACATTGGTGGCTGCAGTAGGAATCCAGGAACCTTTGGGTGAGTGCGTTTGTGCTCATATATGTTATCCAACTGATAGAAAGATAGTTAAAGTCACCCATGACCAGGGTATTTGGCTGTACTGAGAGTGACTCAAGTAGGTCCAGGTAGGCTGTGTGGTTTTCGTGGTTCATAGTGGAGGACCTATATCTAACAGTGACGTAGAGGAGGATCTTTCCTACAGTTAGTTGGACTTGGAGTAACTCTAGGGAGTCATACTAGAGGTGTATTTGTCTTTAGTGAAGATGGATACATCCCCTCATTTAACCTTGCTTTTTTCATGTTCACTTTGTGGTCTGAGCATGTGGAAGACATTATAGCCCTACATAGCCAAGGTATTCTCTGAGCCCTTGAACCATGTCTTTGTGACTGCGCAGACATCAACATCTTCCAGGGTGAGAAGTGCTTCAAGTGAGTGCAGCTTCTGCTTTAGACTCCTAGCATTAAGCAGCATAACCCTGAGTTTGTTTTAGGAGGATATTTTTACATTGGGAATTTTGTTCTTATGACATTGAATATAAAAAGGCACTATGGGGGAGGCAAGTACCTTTGCCAGCAACCTAAAGCCTAGAGCGAGCCCACAGGTGAAGATCATCTCTGGCAGATCAGCATAGTTTGTCGACCATATAATCCCAGGCTGTCAGGTACTGGATCCCCCTGGATTGACACTAAGCCATTTGTTGAAGTCAATCATTTTTTTTGTTTGTATCATGGCATCATCCTGGATGAGGGTAGAATGTTGCTTAGGGCTAGGGACATACTTGCCTGGGAAAACATAATCTGAAAACTCCATCATGTCTCTGTTTATATAGTCCAGTGAGGTACAGCTCAAGTAATTCAGTCTAACATGGACTATGACAGAGTCATAACAGTACTTTTGTTGAGAGACTTGAGTGCATGCATAATTTGGTGCATCCTGGCACTAGACTGTCTCAGAATGCCTATGTCAACCAGACCGGCTTTAGAAATGGTGGGAAACTGGTATGTCAGGTGTATTCTATAATAAGTGGTGGAGGGTGGGTTAGATGGGCTAGGTTCTGCTGTAGAAATAGTAAAATCAGCTAATCTATGGGAGGTTTAGGGGTATAAACCTGCACCAGTCCCTCAAAACGTGCAGCTGGGTTGTTCACTTGACAACAGTGCACAACTGCATTCCATGTTGAGAAGCAGGGAAGATTAGGAGGGTTCCCTAGCAGTTGTCTAGGGTAAATTTAACTTTTTTAGCATTTTGCGTCTATACACAGCAGTGCTAACCTCCATTGCGTTGTGTGCAACTACATGCAAATGCTGTTTAATTATCAGCCAAGTAAAACAGTTTTCAAACAATCCAACCAGTAGGAAAGCAGGGAAGATTAGGAAGGTTCCCTCGCAGTTGTCTAGGGTAAATTTAACTTTTTTTCGCATTTTGCATCTATACACAGCAGTGCTAACACCCACTGCTCGGTGTGCAGCTACATGCAACTGCTGTTTAATTATCAGCCAAGTAAAACAGTTTTCAAACAATCCAACCAAGAGGAAAGCCCAAGACTGAGCCTTGTTCTAACAATCCCCAAGTCAGATGGGTCCTTGACTATACTCTTCTGCCACAAGGGTGCAGGAGGGCCCTCTTAATGTAAGATGGCTGGCTTTAGTGCTCTGAAAATGCCAAACAGTCTATTTTCCTCAAGTCAGAATCTAGCCTATGCTATAAATTGTTCAAGTACTGTAAACAGGCAGTGCAGAAAACATAGTCAAAAACAATAAAAACAGATTAAAGTAGGTTGCGGAAATACAGTTGCAAGCAGTTTAAAAGTGCAAAGAAGGTTATAAAAATACTTATTTTTCAGTATAATTCATAGGATGCCTGGGATTTCATTCAGATTGACTTCAGATCTCTTGCTAAGGACACCAAATTCTGAGCAGCTCTGGTAGACTGAGCACAAACACAAGCAAACGCTATGTTTAAATCTCAGCTAAGTAAAACAATTTTCCAACACTACAACAGATGGAAAGCCCATGGAAAGCCCAAGACTGAGCCTCCATGGTTTATCAGGACATGCTCACATACCTTGTTACAAATGCCGCTAGCATTCACACGTGACACACGCTGGCCAACAAAGGAATAAACCTGGGCACAATATGATATCACTGGACTGTAGATAATGTTTTTGTTCCCAGCAGTTAATAACAGTATGAATAGCTGAATACTGAAATATTTACATGGTTAAATTGTACCATTTTTGTTTATCTTGCAGCAGTCTTTGTCAGCAGGATATAAGCAGTGATAGGAAAAGATAATGGGACAAACCATTAGTGATTATTGCCAACTTACTCGTTTGATTCATATTCCAGATTTGGACAGCTGAGTTGTGAGAAAAAAAATGGCAATTTGCAAATGACCTGTTACTCCAGGAGAATTTTAAAACTTTTTAAATACTTTTATACTATAGTTCAAATAACTTAATATGATATAAAAAAAGAATGAGAGCAAGTAAAATTCTCAACAGTGAGCATTCACTGCTGTTGAAGGTATGGTTTGTCCTGGAAAATACAAAAAAAAAGTGACAAGGGGATGATAGAGATGGGATAACAAGGGATCTAAGAGAAAAATAGGAGACATGGCTGAGCTTTCTGATAAGACAAACAATTATTACAGAAATAGAAATACAGTAAAAGATTAATGTAACGATCTATCATGCAATTAAAGTGTAGCATTAGAGGATCCCTCAGATGTAACATCAGTTGCAGAAGTCAGTGGGGTCTGCTCTTTTGCACAAACAGACTTCATCTGTTTTAATATTGCCTGGTTTTAGGGGAAAAACACACAATTCAAAATGTTATTTATTGGCTGTATAATAGGGGTTTCAGTGTTTACCACATGTCCTTCCTTTTGTTAAGACTGGTTCACTGAATATAGCCACTTCTGGTAAACCATATATATTAATAGCACACATTAACACTGCACAAAAAGATCAAGGGCCAGATTCAGGAAGGCTTACACGGAGTTCAAGAGTAGTGTAAGCCTCCGTGGAAGCCTCCTGATTCAGGAACAGCCCAAATCTCCGTGTAAGAGACAGCTAACACATCTCTTACACGGACTGGGCGTGGAAATGCTCAATACCTCATTTGCAGCTCCAAGATATGCAAATGAGGTATTTGAGCGATCCATGAAGCCAAAACCAGTCCGTGTAACGGACGTGTTAGCTGCAGAAATGTACTCAGCTGACAACTGAGTACATTTCTGCAAAATTAAAAACGGAGCTATGTCAGCTCCAAATAAAGGGTGCATATGTTTCATTAAGCATGCCAATGGCCAAATATGTGGCCATTGGCATGAAAAAGTGTTGCAAAAATAAGTTATATAACTTTTTTTTTTCCACGGGATTTCTGGGTTTAACTGCAGCGCACACCCGCGCAAACGGGGTCTGCTACCTAAAACTAAAAAACGAAGCTTATAAGCCCACAATTGTGGGATTTATGTAGTACATTGAATGTCAATGGAGGGACTTGCAGACCAAAAACAATATGGCCTCCGTGTAGTGGTTGCCAAGGGGGGGAAGCTCTGTGTAAGACATGTAACTAGTCATTACTAGGCAATCCTATGTAAATGAGGGTTACAATACTGAATCACACTGCCACATAGGTAATGAGCACTTTCTGAGTAGTGTAAGACTTAGAGAAGAGGAGGAACAGAGTAAGAGGTAGGTGACATCACGGGGGGGAAGGATAGAAACAAATGTACCAGATTGGAGGGCAATGTAAGGTAACAGATGACAGACAGACATCAGGAAGGGAGGTGTGTCTCAACAGAACACTAGGAAAGTCAAGAAATTGAGGGTATACGCTATCCCTACACTCAAACTTTCTTGATATACGTGCATGCGCGCGCAGCGTGTAAGGCAGGTTTAACATGTGGGAGCGTGTTGCAAACTGTTTACAACGGTTTGCGCGGGCATGCACGTGTTGAAGGCAGTGTGTGCGCGTTTTAAGATAAATCACACCGTGTAAGGATGTGTGCGGCCGTGTAACACCGTGTAGGGATGTGTGCGCGCGTTTAAGTGACTGTGAGCGTGTTTAAGCTGGTGTGCACATTGCTCCCCCTCAGGAAACAGAGAGGAAACAGGAAACAACTAAACTACATGGAAACTGCCAGAAGCTACTACTAGAGTTAATTGGTGGAAACAATTAGAAGCAGGCAATTACACAGGCAGACTAGAAGCCCAACCCAGCACTTAAAACACAACAAAGAGCAGTGCAGGCTGTTTCTCACAAGAGATACTGCCAGAAACTAAACTATCAGAATTGAAAACTGAAAAAAGCTGAACTCAGAGCAGAAATGCTAGGGGCTGCCATGGCTATTATAATCAGGCATAGGCGAATTGCTGAGGGTGGTGACAATGCAGACGCTGACAGACAACCCAGAGTGAGGAGAAGGAGAAGAGTATACAGGCCCAGGGTCACCTACCATGGGTTACATGAGCTGGAGATAGTAGAGCGCTACAGAGTGGACAGAGACCTTCTGCAGCAGATTGTTGAGCTGTGCAGGCCACATCTCACACACAGAACCAACAGAGGGAACCCATCCCAGTAGAAACCAAGGTATGTGTTGGCCTAAGAATACTAGCAACAGGTACCTTCCAGAGACCAACTGGTGATATGATGGGGATATCACAGGCATCAGCCTCCAGAGTACTGCACCAGTTCCTGGATGCCATGTCACCACATGTCAGTGATCATATATATGTCCCTAATGACCGTGAGGTTGTGGCCAGCAATATCGTCTCTTCCAGCAAATAGCGGGATACCCTGAGGTGCTGGGTGCAATAGACTGCACGCACATACGCATCAAAGCACCAGCCGGTGAGCGGGGTAGAGCCTACATTAACCGCAAGGGATACCCCTCCATCAACTGCCAGGTCGTGTGTGATGCCCAGGGCATAATAATGAATGTGTGTGCTGGCTGCCCTGGGAGCTACCATGATTCCCACATCTGGCATCTGACGCAGCTGTACCAATCATTTGACAATGGGGACTTCCCACACGGACACCTAGTGGGGGATGCAGGTTATGCACTTGAGCCGTGGCTGATGACACCCATCAGAAATGCACACACACCTGAACAGGAACGCCATAATGAGGCACACGCACAAACACGTAATATCATAGAGCGTGTGTTTGGGCTGCTCAAGTCACGGTTCCGGTGTCTGGACACATCTGGTGGAGCTTTGCAGTACACACCAACTACATGTACCCAAATGATCATGATATGTGCTATGCTACATAATATGATCCTGCAGAAACAGCTGCAGCAGGACCAGCACAGGGCTGGGCCAAACATCCCCCCACCATTGCCAAGGCCACCACAGGCAGGGGGTGACTCGGAGGAGGAACAACCTGACCTTGTCCCAGTAGGCAGAAGGAGGCATGCCCAGTATGCCCTGGCCTTGGCAAAGAGGCAACGTATAGCACATACGCTTGGTCAGTAGGAACACTGGGACTGATACCCACTCTGACTCACTCATACAGTAACAGGGATGCCTAACATGACACAACCTGCTTCCAAACGTACAGGGAGTGTAGTATGTGTATCCGACAGAGGTGGCCCTGCAGCACCACCTGAGGCATGAATGCCATGTGTTAAGTAATGTAATATCATGTACAATATGCACACCTGAGGACCCCAACTAACATCCATATCCACGCATATGACCCTGCGGAAACAGCTGCACATCATACAGTGATGTACATGTGCAAAAACATGGAACAAGGTACAAAATGAGGGTGACTAGCAATAAATAGCATGGATAACCACACACCCATGTTTGTACCACAACAAGAAGCAACATGGAATAGCCATGGTCAAAAACCAATGGCTAAAACCGACTACTACTATATGGCTTGCTGCAGACCACTGTCCTAATAGCAGGAACTGCCCCAGGCCTATGTCCATAGGTTCATAGGTTCATACTAGGCTATCTGCCCTAGGGCATTAATAAGCCTAGCCCAGAGTTTTGTGGCTTCTGCCACCCCTGCAAGTTGATGGATAATATGCCCATTATTTTGCTGTGCCTCTGTCAAGCAGTGATACTGAGGTTATACCTGGGGTATACCTGCAATCTCCCATCCATTGGTCAAGATCTCACTTGAACAAAGCCAGTGAGGTGCTCAGCCTCACATGTACCAGGATGTTGTTCCACAGCATATGGACTGTCTGGGTGATGAATCTGTCCCTCCAGCACATCCTATTAATATCTGTGTTGAGGTTTAGGTCTCCTGCCCTTGTAGTTCTGATGGATGTAGAGGTCTTGAGGTGAAGCATGTTCATTAATTCTGGGTTGGACATAGCCTTGTATGTCAGGCACAGGTTACCTCTGAGCAGACGGTAAGCGACTGAATACAGCTGGAATTCCTTCAGTCGGGCAGCATAAGAAATATGTTTGAGACCCTTTCACCTCCTGTCGAGGAATTTGTGGGCCCATCCAATCTGAATGGGGCATTGTATGCAATCATTGGTCTGATGAGTGATGAGTACAGGGGAACAATGACCTCCCTTGATCTAGATGTGAATCACTGCATGATGAGGTGGCCAATGTAGAAGGCCTTCCAAACTACCCTGGCAATGTGAGTGTCAAACAAAAGGTCACTGTCAACCTGGGTGCCCAGGTCCCTGATAACCTCCGTTGTGCTTAGAGGATTGCCACCTAGATGGGAAGTAGTGGTAACCTTGTTCTTCCTGAAGGGTATGGCTATGCATTGTTTAGTGTTTAATGTAAGGCCATGGCTGTGGCACCAGTTATCCATGTCTATGAGACCCTTCTGAAGGATGTCTGTGTCAGATGGGTTTCAACTATGCTTCCCAGTTTGCAGTCATCTTCAAACTTTGTCAGCCATAATCCTCCTGTGTTTGCTCGTACTTCTGAAAAGTAGATACTGAGCAAATGTGGGCCCAGGACTGAGCCCTGTGGGACACCACTTGTGACAGCTCTGGAGTGTGAACTGGCACCAGCAACTTTGACCCTGTGTGTTCCGTCACTTAGCCAGTTTGCAACCCATGCTGTGATGTATGGGTTCACAATTAAGCTGGTGATGTTTTCAATGATACCTGAGTGGGGTATTGTGTCGAAAGCCTTTGCCAGGTCAAGGTAGGCTGTGTGGACTGCCTTGCCCATGTCAATGGCCTGGGTGACTGTTTTGAAAAGGTCAACCAAGTTTAAAAGGCATGATCTGCCCTTGACAAAGCCAAACTGGATTGGATCCAATGTCTGCAAGTCCCCTATGTCTTCATTTAGAATTCCCATTATGATCCTCTCCATAGCTTAGCAGAACAGGCTTGTCAAGCTGATGGGATGGTAGTTTCCGGGGTTGGTGGAGGCACCTCCTTTGTGAAGTGGGTCCACCATTGCTGTATGACACTCCTTGGGAACATATCCTGAGATGAGGCTAAGATTAAACAGCTGCCCTAACTGCGGGTGTAATTACTCATTGAGTTCATGGAGCACACAACTGGGGACACCATCTGGTCCCATGGATAAAGTGTTTTCTGCCTTGGATTGAGCAGTTCCCACCCCAGCAGTGGAGATGTTTGGGGGCTACAATCCTCTGGTGTACATACCCCCAGTTGGGGAGGGGAGAAATCTGCACTGAACCTGTCAGCCAGTATGTTGCCAATGTCTGTAGGTGCAGTGATATCAACATCATTCCGAACTAAGTCTGAGCATATCTGGGAGTTCCCTCCCAGGTTTCAAACATAGGTAAAAAAGGCCTCATGATTGTCCCTGGAGTCCTGAGTGGGTTTACTCTCAAAACATGCCTCGGATGATTGTATGGGGGAACCCAGTGTTTTACTCACAATGAGCAGGGGTGTCTTCCCTCCTACGGATTACGCTCTATCTCGTAGTAGCTCCTTCCTTGTGTTGTACAGCTTGTTTATGGCTAGGGTCCACCAGACTGGATGCTTGCCTGTGGTACAAAGAGTCTTTTTTTTTTTTTGGGATTGCCTGATCCATGCAGTCCTGGAGGTGCTGGTAGAAGGCATTTCTAAGTGATACAGTGGCTTGGGTAATGGTGTCCGCTGGCCTGGAGGCCTTGAAAGAGACCACACCAGTCCTCAGAAATGTGAAGTCGGCATTTGAGAAGGTCTTCACTGTTTCTTTTCCCATCTGGGGTGTGGGTGGGATGTGGACTCCCACTGAGAGTAGTCCATGATCTGATCTCACCAATGATGGGTATACATCTGGTGTTGAACAGTGTGACCCCATGTTTGTGATGATGTGTTCTAGTATGTTGCCTCCACTTGAGGGGATTGGGACCAGTTGTTCCATGGCATTTCAGTGTATGAACTCTTGGAACCTTTGTGTTAGAGTGTTGTGGCATGATTAGTGATCCCAGTCTATATGTGGATAGTTGGAATCACCCAGTAGGATGGTGTTTGGAGATACATTTATCCCTTCAGTGTTTGCAGGATAGCTGTGTGAGGTACCTGAGTTTGAGCGGGTGGCATGTAACATGCTACAAACTGCAGAGCAGTCTTGCCTACGGTCACTGGCACCTGGATGGTCTCCGATGCATCGTGTGTTGCCACCAACCATGAGGTGAGGGTGTCCTTGATGAATATGGACACCCACCATCCTTCTTGGTGTTGTCGGGATGCTGGTGCCGGAATGCATGATATGAGGTAACACCCGATAGTGCCGGGGTGCTGTCAGAAGCTGTGAACCAGGTTTCAGGCACAGAACAGACATCAATGTGCTACATACTGAGAAGGGCATAGAGTGTGTGCAGCTTGAGGTTGAGACCTTGGGCATTGAGCAGCATTACCCTTAGTGTCTTTCCTTTACTGTGTTCTAGGGTGGTAGGTGTAGAATCTGAATCTTGCATAAAAAAGGCACAATGGGGGTGGCAAGAGCATCATCTGAAATCCGGAAGCCCAGGGTCGACAGGTGCAAGCCGTCCCTTGCAAATCACCGTGGCCTGTCCAGCATGTCATCCCAGGCAGACAGACATTGGACTCCTTAGAATGACACCATAGTCTAAGCAAAATATTACAGCTGATCATCTTGTCTCTGTTTATGTGGCATCATACTTGGTGAAGGTAGGATACTGCCGAAGGTCAGGGTCATACCTGCCTGGCCTACATAATCAGAGGGATCCTCTATGTCTCTTTCCATGTAGTCCAGGGAGGTACATCTCAGGTCGTTCACACCAGCATGGATTATGACTGGGTCAGACCTGTACTTGCAGTTTAGTGACCTGAGTGCTTGCATTATGTGGTGGATTCCAGTGCCCGATAGGCAGCTTACTGTGACCTCCTCTGTACCTGATCTGGTGAGTGGGACATCAGTGTGTCTGACTATGGAGTCACCTATGACAAGTGTGTCTGGCATTGTGTTTGGCCTTAAGGGCTGTGACTGTTTGGCACACTGACTCTGTGGTCAATGTGTTGCATGTGCTGTGCCCTGTGGAGGCAGTTGTGTGAGTGTCTGCTGTGGTGGCCACTGCCATTCTGGTAGACTTCTGATCAGAACCTCCGAGAGTGTCTCTGTGTGTCTATGTGTATGATCTGAAGTTGTGACAGTGCCATGTGAGACTGGATTTGTGATGTGTGTGTGGTTACCTTCACCTTCTCTCTGGTCTTGCTAGTCCTATGTTGAGAGAGCTCAGCCTCCACTTTGGCTATATAGTTGCATCTCTCACATGTATGTGTGTTTTATGGCAGAAGGAGAGGGTTGTCAGTGTACATGAGGCAAGTGTAACAGTGCCTCAATATTCCCAGGTTCACCAGCTGAGCAGGAGAGGACACTAGCAACTGATCCCTAGACATGCTAGAAGGAATAGACAAAACAATGTTGGAATACAGGGAGATATCAAGCCCCCCATGCCACATCATACTGTTTGATTGACAATAGCTACACATACACCAGTGTTTCATAGTGTCATAGTCTACTACTAGGCTATCTGCCCTAGTGCATGTATAAGCCTAGCCATAGTGATGTGGCTATTGCCACCCCTTATAGTGGTAATAAGTGTACAGAATAGATTCTGAATATTGTGCCTCTGACTTAGTAGTGACACATTATGACCCCCTTATGTAATTGAATAACATGACTGTGTCTCTGTCTAGTCTGTGCCTCCGTCTCATATGCAGTTGTCCAGATGTCTCCTGAAGAGAGTCAGTGAGGGACTCTGTCAAACATGAACTGGGATACTCTGCTAGAGTGTGAGATGCCTCTGAGTTATGACTCTGTCCCTCCAGCATGTCCTATACATGTATGTGCTGAGGTTCAAATACTCAGCTCTCATGGCTCTGGTGGATTTGGATTGCTTGCAGTGGAGCATGTCCACCAAATCCTGATTGGACATGGTCTTGTATGTCAGGCATAGGTCACCTGTAAGTATGCGGTATGACACTGAACAAAGCTGGACTTCCTCTATTCTGAAAGCATATGACATGTGTTGAAGAACCCTGATCTTCATGGTAGGTACTTTTCGGGTGCAAAGGTGCAAAAGGCAGGATCTGCCCTGTACAAATCTGAACTAGGTGGGAACAAGGGTCTGTAGGTCAGTAATGTGTCTGTGTAAGAGCTCCATGACTCCTCCCATATCTTTGCAGACAAGGCTGGTTAAGCTTGTGTGGTGGTAGTTGCCATGGTCTGTGGAGGCATCTCCTTTGTGGAGTGGGACCACTGTTGCCATATGCCAGTGTTCAGGTACATATCCTGTAGCAAGACTAAGGTTAAATAGCAGTTGTATATATGGGTCCAGCCCCTTCTGGAGTTCACATAGCATGCAACTGGAGATACCAGCAGGTCCCATGGATGCTGTGTACTTGTCTTTGCTGAGTGTGGCTCTCACATGGACATCCCAGATGACAGTGAGGTTACATACAGCAGTGATAACTATCTTGTTTTGGGGGTGAGGGAGGGAGTAAATCGCACTGAAGCTGTCCGGGAATGTTGCCAATATCTGTCAGGTCACTGGAATATATGTTGTTGTGTACCAACTCTGAGCATATCCGAGGGTTCACAACCAGGTGTCTGACATAACTGAAGAAAGCAGTGTGGTTACCTTCATTGTCTTTGGTGATTTATGTCCCCAAGTTGACCTTGCATGTCTTTATGAGATAATGTAGCTTTCTACTAGTGCTGATCACAGCTGTCTTCCCTTTTGGAGATGTAGCTCTGTCTTGCATTAGTAACCCTCATCTGTCATACAGTTTGTTTATGGCTGGGGTCCACCAGACAGGACACTTTCCCTTTGTGGAGAGGGTCCTGTTTTCAGTTGATTGTATGGTCCATGCTGTCTGACATCTAGCTAAGGGGAGGTCATTCTGGTTCTGCAGTTATCTTTCATCAGCATTAGAAATGACCACAACAGCCCCTGTGGGGTGTACCTCATGCACACACATCCAGCACCTGTAAAGTCCACAACAGTACCTCACCAGGAGTATGACAGAGCTGGAACACATGTAATGTGTAGTCTGATTAAACAGAGTGCAGCTCCACACACTGCCATGCTGTCCACCCAGATGCAAGCTGTGCCTGATGTAGAAAGCCATGTCCAAGCTGGAATCAATGCACATGCTGCACCTTGTACAATCTGAATGGCAGGGAGCTATGCACATGAGGGACCTGAACCCCAGCACTGACATATATAGGACAGACTGTACTGCATTATCCAAAACACAGAAGCCACCCCCACACATGAGTAAACTACCAGTACAGGTTGTCCATAGAGACACTGGTTGAGTCCCCTCAACAGGAATCCTAATGAGTGGATGGGAGATGGGAGGTTTACCCTGGGTATCAATGTTATGTCACAGGTAGACAGAGGCACAGTATACTAAACAAGACATATGACATGGCAAACTACGCTTACAATGTGTTGATGGACAAACACACTCTCCGACTAGCATTAGGTCAAGATACCTCTTGAACACAGCCAGCAAGGTGCTCTGCCTCAAATGGACCAGGATTGTATTCCACAGCATAGGGAGTCTCCGGTGATAACTCCATCCCTCCAACATGTCCAACATACATCCCTGCTAAGGTGTAAGTCACCTGCACTAGTAGTTCAGGTGGATCTTCTGAGTCTGAGGTGGAGCATGTCCATTAATCTCTGTTTGGACATGGCCTCGCATGTCAGGCACATGTCACCTCTAAGCAGACGGTATGTGAGTGAATAGAGTGTGAGTGTCTTCAATCTGGCAGCATATGACAGCTGTTGGGGTTCCTTGATCCTTTAGGTGGGGACAGTCAGGGTGTCTCCAATTGCTGCAGATGTTGGGTGAGATACAGCCAGAATAGGGCATTCGACTCGATCACCGGTCTGATAAGTGAAGAGTACAAGGGAACAATGACCCACTAGATCTGGATGTGAATCCCATCCTGATCAGGTGGGCAATGTAGAAGGTCTTCCTAGCCACTTTAGCAATGTGAGTCTCAGAAGAACGGCGACTGTCAACCTTGGTCCCCAGGTCCATGATAACCTCCTCTGTGCTTAGAGGATTGCCACCTATATGGTAGCTTGGGGTCACCTTGCTTTTCCTGAAGGGTATGTCTACACATGTTGTGCACTTTGACTTCAGGCCATGGCCCTGGCACCAGCTATCAGTTACTGTGAGTCCCTTCTGAAGGATATCTGTGTGTGATGCACTGTCCACTATGGTGCCCAGTGTGCAGTCATCTGCTAACATTGTCATCCAAAGTCCTCCCATGTTGGCCTGTACTTCTGGGAAGTACATGACAAACAATGGGGGCCAAGGACTGAGCCCTGTGTGACACCACCTGTGACCAGCCTGGAGTCTAACATAGTGCCAGCAACTCTAACCCTGTGGGTCCCGTCCTTAAGCCAGTTTGCAACCCATCTTGTGACATATGGGTTTACATTTCAGTTGTTAGGGTTTTCCACAATACCTGAGTGGGGTATTGTGTTGAAAGTGTTTGCAAGGCCAAGGTAGGCTGTATGGACTGCCTTTCCCCAACAATGGCCTAAGTGACCAATTTGAAGATGTCAACCCAGTACAAAAGGCATGATCTGCCCCTGACCAAGCCAAAATGGGATGGGTACAATGTCTGCATGTCCCCTATATCTTTGTTTATGAGCTCAATTATGATCCTCTCCATAGATTTGCAGACTACACTTGTTAAGCTTATGGGGCAGCAATTACCAGGGTCTGTAGAGGCACTGCCTTTGTGCAGATGTGCACAACTGGACCCTAACCAGGCTGTTGTGCACACTATGGAAATGTAAAGCAGTGATAGGACTGAAGCCCAGGATACTGACCACCACAGTGAAAGTACTGAAACACTACACTAGACAGTGCTACAGTGTTAGGTCAGTATGAATGGATGTTGACAATTGTGTGCAAAGTATCCCATGCAAAACCTGCAGGCACAGTATACTCCCTGTTTTGTTCACACAAAAGCATTTGGACAGTAACTACACAACATGGCACAGAACACACAACCATAAACTGGAGGTATTTGTTGAAGGTCACACTCATCCACAAATGTGATGGGCTGCAGAGTTCAACATATGTAAAGCCCACACTGGGCATGCTCACACACTTAGATAAATGAGACATCTTTCACACAACATGCCATGGGAAGGCTGAACTGGGCATGCTCACACACTTGGTCCAAATGTTACTCCTAGCAAATGTGAAAAAACACCAGAGGATGCTCATCCCCCTTTCTAGACACTGATCATGTAAGCACCCTATAAGTATATTGGAGAAAAGGATTCGCTAAGTAATCCGAATAGTGCGCCGTGCTAATGCGTCCGTCTGTAGTGTCATAACATAGTTAGGTAGGGGTTTGAATCCAGCAGGTGGCAAGTGTGTGTGAAGGGGTGTAAGTGTGTATGAAAGAAACATCCCTTTTGGCAAATGGGAAAACACACCACAGGATGATCATTCCACTTTCTAAACTCTGATGATGTCAGCACCCTATAAGTATATCAGGGGAAAGAAAATCCCCAAGTAATGCGAATAGCGCGCTGTGCTAATGCGTCCGTCTCTAGTGTCTTAACATAGTTAGGTAGGGGTTTGAATCCAGCAGGTGGCAAGTGCGTGTGAAGGGGGGTAAGTGTGTGTGTAAGTGTGTATGAAAGAAACATCCCTTTCGGCAACTGGGAAAACACACCACAGGATGATCATTCCACTTTCTAAACTCTGATGATGTCAGCACCCTATAAGTATATCAGGGGAAAAGAAATCCCCCAGTAATGCGAATAGCGCGCTGTACTAATGCGTCCATCTCTAGTGTCTTAACATAGTTAGGTAGGGGTTTGAATCCAGCAGGTGGCAAGTGTGTGTGAAGGGGGGTAAGTGTGTGTGTAAGTCTGTATGAAAGAAACGTCCCTTTTGGCAACTGGGAAAACACACCACAGGATGATCATTCCACTTTCTAAACTCTGATGATGTCAGCACCCTATAAGTATATCAGGGGAAAGGAAATCCCCCAGTAATGCGAATAGCGCGCTGTGCTAATGCCTCCATCTCTAGTGTCTTAACATAGTTAGGTAGGGGTTTGAATCCAGCAGGTGGCAAGTGTGTGTGAAGGGGGGTAAGTGTGTGTGTAAGTGTGTATGAAAGAAACATCCCTTTTGGCAACTGGGAAAACCACCACAGGATGATCATTCCACTTTCTAAACTCTGATGATGTCAGCACCCTATAAGTATATCAGGGGAAAGGAAATCTCCCAGTAATGCGAATAGCGCGCTGTGCTAATGCGTCCGTCTCTAGTGTCTTAACATAGTTAGGTAGGGGTTTGAATCCAGCAGGTGGCAAGTGTGTGTGAAGGGGGGGTAAGTGTTTGTGTAAGGTGTATGAAAGAAACATCCCTTTTGGCAACTGGGAAAACACACCACAGGATGATCATTCCACTTTCTAAACTCTGATGATGTCAGCACCCTATAAGTATATCAGGGGAAAAGAAATCCCCCAGTAATGCGAATAGCGCGCTGTGCTAATGCGTCCGTCTCTAGTGTCTTAATTAGGTAGGGGTTTGAATCCAGCAGGTGGCAAGTGTGTGTGAAGGGGGGTAAGTGTGTGTGTAAGTGTGTATGAACGAAACATCCCTTTTGGCAACTGGGAAAACACACCACAGGATGATCATTCCACTTTCTAAACTCTGATGATGTCAGCACCCTATAAGTATATCAGGGGAAAGGAAATCCCCCAGTAATGAATAGCACGCTGTGCTAATACGTCCATCTCTAGTGTCATAACATAGTTAGGTAGGGGTTTGAATCCAGCAGGTGGCAAGTGTGTGTGAAGGGGAGTAAGTGTGTATGACTGATATATCCCTTTTGGCAACTGGGAAAACACACTACAGGATGCACATACCCCTTTCTAAACAATATCACAATTATGTATGGCTTTTGATTACAGACATGCCACGTGTGTTGTGCACACACAGAATGCCCATGTGTGTGGGTTGTCCCTCACAATAATGCATGACATTGATTACACCGGTTATGGCAATGAACACATGATGTATGTGTGTGCCAAATACACATATGTACCTGTGACTTTCAATAGTTACCATGTGTGATGCCTGCCACATGTGAATACATGGTATTTGCACAGGGTAACATTATGACTGTGGTCTTCTGTGCAGGTGCTGCATGTGGGATGTGTATACACAGTGTGAGATGTAGATGCTATCAGCCTAGTAGTGAGGGATGCACACCTGGTCTGGGGCATAAAGTCTACATGTTGTTGATGTACAGGAGCCGCATGTTTTCACCTGTTGGAGTGGTAAGACAGTATTCCATAGCAATGCAGTGACTGCATGCTAAGAACCATTCAGCTAGGGTGTTGTAGCTACACTTATTCATTAGCATTCAGTAATTTGTCGGAATCCCTGGTGAGGGTCTGATGCCAACCAAGGTCAGGGGTCTACCAGCCTGTGTCACTTGCTCAGTGATCCCTTCCATGTTCCCTATCATGTATCCCAGTGAGCAACATCCCACTTCAGCTGTGGTGGCATGGACAATGACTGAGTCATATGTGTCCATGCATCTGACTGACTTGTATGTTGTTGTTACAGTTTGGCCATGTGTTTCCATCTCATACATGTGATGTACATCAATGGGTAGGGGATAGGGTTGACTGTGTACATGTGGCAGCTGTGACATTACTACATGACACACATATTCCACAACTGTACCATAGAGATGACTGACAACTGACCTTTGCACATGCTACCAGAGTATTGAGATTACATTGGTGATTGACAGCACATAGGGCCAATGGTGAAAAAGAGACATAGGTCCATAGGTTTGTACAGGGATATCTGCCCAGGGCATGTATCCACCTAGCCAGAATGTGTGTGCCTTTCAACATGCATTGTGAATCTGTCTTGCTATGCCCTTTTCCAAGGTTAGTATACTGTGCCTCTTTCTCACAGTGACACATAAGTGATACCCAGGGTAACCCTACAATGTCACATCCAGTCATTAATATCACTCTTGAAGATAGTCACTGAGTCAGTCTGCCTAATCTCTATTGGGATAATAATCAGGAATGAAGGGAGCCTCTGAGTTGTGAATGTGCCCCTCCAGCATGTCCTATGTATATCACTCCTGAGGTTCAAGTATTTCCAGCGTGTATCCTGGTGGGATCTGGATATTCTGAGATGCAGCATGGCCATTAAGTGAGGGTATGACCTGGCCTTCTATGTCAGGCACAGATTGCCTATGAAGAGGCAGTATGTCACTGAGTAGAGCTGCTGCTACTTTAACCAGTCAGTATGTGGCATCTGTTTGAGCACTTTGATCCCCTTGTCGAGGTACATATGTGGTAGCTCCAGTTGCTGCAGGTGTCTGGTAAGGTGCATGCCAACAGGTTCATCATAGTCAATTATGGGCATGATGAGGGATGAGTAAAGGGGCACAATGTCCTCCCCTGGTCTACATGTGGATCCCATGATGATGTGGCCCATATAACATGCTTACCTAACCACTTTGTCCATGTTGTTGTCAAATGGTAGAATGCTATCAACCTGCGTACCCCAAGGTCCATAATTCCTTGGTCTGCACTTACTGGATTAACACATATGTGGTACGTTGTGGTCACTTAGTGTTTGACAAAGGGGATGACTATACTCTTTCTGTCATTCATGTTGAGGCCATGGCTGTGGCACAAGTCGTGTGTTTGCAAGAGTCCCTTTTGGAGGATGCATGTGTTAGCTGGTGAGTTGATTATGGTGTTCGGTCTGCAGTCACCTGCGACTTGCTGAGCCACAGTACTTCCATGTTGGCCTGTACCTATGACAAATATATAATGAACATGACAGCTCCTAGGGCTGTGCCTTGTGGGACACCACTTGTACCAGGTTGGAGGCTGACATGGCTCCAGCAATTCTACCATGTGTGTTCTGCCCTTGAGCCACTGTGCAATACCCATAGTGACATAGGGGTTAATATGTACACTGGTGAGCTTCCCTAGAATGCACAAGTGGGGTATTGTATCCAAGGCTTATGCAAGGTCCAGGTAGGCTGTGTGGACCTCCTACCCCTTGACAGTGGCCTTGGTGACTGTTTCAAAGAAATCAAACAGGTTTGATAGGTAGGATTTGCCATTGACAAAGCCAAACTGTGTATGGTGACATGTCTGTAGGTCCACAATATCTAGATATGTGAGGTTCATGATGATCCTTGCCATAGCTTTGCAGACAAAGCTAGTCAGACATATGGGGCGAGTAGTGTCCAGGATCCGTGACGGCACCACCTGAATGTTGAGGGACCACTGTTGCTGTATGCCACTCTCTGGCCACATATCGTGTATTAAGGCTGGGATTGAACAGTGGTGTTATGTCTGGGTGTAGCTCTTCTTGTGGTTCATGTAGGACACAGCCTGGGACACTGTCTGGTCCCATTGATGCAGTGTTTATTGCTTTGGGAAGGGCATCTCTTACCTGAGCATCTGTGATGTCAGGGGGGGAAGCACTGTGCTGCGAGACATATTTGCCCTTTTGGTGTGGTGTAAGAGAAGGCAGCATTGAACCTGTCCACTAGGATGATGGCAATGTCTGTGTGTTTTATATTTTGTGTGACATATTGGATTACCTCTGAGCATATCTGGGTAGTACCACCCAGGTTACTAACATAACTACAGGCAGCCTTGTGATTATCCTCAGTGGCTTGTGGAATCCTCTCTCAAAGATGGCCTTAGACAATCATATGGGTGCCTGTAGTTGTCTTCCAATACTCATCAGTGGTGCCTTCACATTTTGGGAGGTTGTTGTATCATGTAGTGGCGTCATCTTTCTATTGTATAGTGTGTTTATGGCTGGTGTCCGGCGCCCAGGACATCTGCCTTTGGAGAATTGGGTCATGCTTTCATATGTGGCTTCATGATCCATGCATTCCTGAATGTGTCCACAGAATGCCTCTATACAGGTATCTGCAGTCTGGTCCATATTTTCAACAGGCCTTGGGCCTTTGAAGGTTTCCACATCATTTATGAGGGGTGTGCACTTGCTTGACATGAGCTGTTGACAGACGTGCCGCCTCCAGACAGAGCAAGGTGAGGGTCACAGTCAGCTACCTGTTGGGTGATAGAATGTGCCACATAACACAGGCACACAGGTCACTCCACAGCAAGTACAGCTATGAGGCAGACATTGTCCATGCTGGTGCAAACAACCTGAGACGTACCTCCCTGGACCACATGGAAAGAGACACAGAGGAGCTCTTACAGCACCCTCTCAAACTCAGGACTCCCACACAGCCTTCATGCTGACACAGGAGAGTTTAGATTACTCTGCAAACACCATCATACTGGGTGATGCCAGCTACCCAAACATAGACTGTGAACATTACACAAGCCACAATACCCAAGCTCTAAGGTTCCCATTGATCAGACATTCTTTAACTATGGAACAGGTAACCAACCTTCCCACAAGAGGGGCAGATATACTAGAGCTGATCTTTACAAACATGAGTACAAACTGCTCACCACTGGGAGTATATCCCTCATTGTTGCAATCAAACCATATACTAATCACACTGGAGTTCTGGATCCCCCGCATATGCAAACCTCCAACACATCGATGTGTGTGTGTGGGAAATGTCCCTATTAGCAACTGTGACAGTATCGTACAGGATGCAGATCCCCCTTTTGAAACACTGATGATGTCAGGACTGTATAACTATATCACCTGTAGTAAAGTCCTCCAGTAATTTGCATAGCGCGCTCTGCTAATGCATCTTTTTTCAGTGTCATAACATAGTTAGGTAGGGGTTTGAATCCTGCAAAGGGAATGAATGAGTGTGGTTTATGTGTGTGCACTATGCTGGGAGGGTTAACTGCCTTTTGCCAACTGGGAGAACACACTACAGGGTGCACATCCCTCCTCCTACACACAGATGATGTCAGCACCCTCTAAGTACAGCATTAGTAAAGATTTCTCCAACTACTGCAAATAGCACACTCTGCTAATGTGTCTGTTTCTACTGTCATTGCACAGTTAGGTATGGGTTTGAATCTTGCAAATGGAAAGTATGTGTTTTACTGTTGGTGGGGTTAGTGTGTGTGCACAATGATGGGGTGGGATGTGGCTTTTGCCACATGGGGCTATGCACTGCAGGGTGGTCATTACCCTTAACAAGCAGTGATGTTGATAGCACCCTATACAAACAAAACTACAAAACAGAAGGTGGTGGTACTGATAACACATGTAAGGTAACACTTCTTCAAGTAATGTCCTGTCCACAAAATGGAGTAGGATAATCAAACAATTCTTTTATTCTATACAGACAACATGACAACAGACAACTAACTGCCAGTACTCAGTATAGTGTTACATGCTACTGTAACACGCACATGTACACGAATATACCTAGATAGTGTTCTGAAGCCTGAATGTGGCAAGTGTGTGGATGTGGGATGTGTCTGTGTGTGCATTTCCGTATGGGAAACATGTTTGATGTGGCAATCAGGGTACTACAGTACCTGATGCACATTACATCTTTCAACTGATGAGGTTGCCTGCACCCTGTGAGTACAGGTAGAGAAGGGGATGCCAGTAGTAAACAACATAGTGCACTTCTCAAATGTGTACCTGTCATGTATCAACAGCTACTCATGTAGGGTGATAAATAATGGGAATGGCAGGTGAGCGTGTGCATGTGTGTGGGTAGCAGGGTGTGTATAAATGCATGTGTGACAGAACAGATACATGTAGCTGAATCTACATAACAGCACAAGATGCGCATTGCCATAGTCAATGTTAGCATGTGATGGTGTGCAGCTGGTACACTTTGTTAAGTAGTATGGGTGCAGATAATTGAGGACATTCATACAGTTACTGCAGCAGGACTGCTGGGATATACACACAATTATACTGCAACAGTCAACAGTTACCAACATGTTACTACTTATATACATCTATGTAGTCACCCTATGCATCAGCAACGTGTTTACCTTTACCTGCACCGATGTTGTAGTATGCAGGAGGTGGCACAGTGTCATCATATGCACAGGGTGTGGGTTAGGTATGCCCAAGCGGGCACTGGTAACACCAATTGACATGTGTGTGTATGTGTGTTTGTGAGGGGCAGCAGTACAGGGTGGACCGTTGTTGGTGCAGTGTGTGTGTGTATGTGTTTGCCCTAGGTGTTAGGTTTCTGTATGTGTGTAAGCACGCACACAGTCCCACATAATGGCTGCCATGTACAGGGTTTTGTGGACAGCCACAGACTGCACCTGTCAGGTCATCCAGATCAGTGTCTGTGGGCACGGACACGGTACCTGTGCCTGGCAGGGGTGCTACGGGCCGTATCCGGTACTAACCCAGACTGGGTGCTGTCATCGGAAGCAGGGGTGTGTTGACTGGACACAGTTCCCTGTTGGGACTGTCCAGAGCCACGTGCACGTGGTCTCCTGGGGCGTCTGGATGACAGCACAGACCCAGCATTGCTGGGGCTGGTGCTAGCACTTGAGGCGCGCGAGTGGGCCTGTTGTCGTCCCCGGCCACTGCCAGCTGGTGCTCTTACTGGCATACGGCCACGTCGACGTCGCAAACGCACACCATCGCCCTGGCCCATGGACATCTGGTTGTGGAGCAGCTGTTCTATGCCCCCACAACGTCTGTCAACGACATCTGTGAAGTTACGGATAGCATTCGCAACATCACGCATGCTGTCTGTCATGGCTGTGCGACATGCTCTCAGCTCCCTCAGACCCTGTCTGGTGCACCTTTCCATACGTGCCTGTGCCTGCATGACAGTTCTAAACATAGTGGAGGTTGACATACCTCCTTGGGCACGTCGGCCAGAGGCAGTACAGCCACGGATGCCCCCACGAGAACCCATGGGCGACTGTCTGCGTGGTACCATTGGAGGCCCCTGCTCATGGCTGCCTTGTGGGGATGCATGTACCACAGGTACCACATTACCCTGATCTATGCCCACTGCTGACTGTCCATCACCTAGGGACAATGGTGACAAAGGATGTAACGGCAGGATGACTGTGTGCATTGATGGGGTTGAAAGCTGTGTACTGTCAATTGGCTGACCAATGGCGGACCCAGGCACACCTTACTGCACCATTACAGACATTTCATCATCATCAGTACCTGGGGCACAAGATTCAGGTTCCCTGCTGCAGGTCACCAGAGCAGCACCAGAACCTACGGGAGGAAAACATGGAACACAGATTACAGTCTCAATACATATTTGACAGAGATGCACTTCAATACTAATGCACACATTCAGAAATGGACACATGCACTCATGGACACTAACACAC
Source organism: Protopterus annectens (assembly GCF_019279795.1). Classification (NCBI taxonomy): domain Eukaryota; kingdom Metazoa; phylum Chordata; order Ceratodontiformes; family Protopteridae; genus Protopterus; species Protopterus annectens. The sequence continues at coordinate 1,309,777,724 of NC_056744.1, forward strand.
ATGCACACTTGGGCACAGGCACACTTGCACACATGCACACCCCACAGTAAACACACACATCAGTACCGTGTTACACTACTCAATTTACTACCTGTCAATTACAGTTATTGTGAACACAGTCACCAGCATGTCTACTACAGAGTTACACTACTCTTCCTAGTTTTATAAATTGTTTTACAGATAATGTTAAAAAGACTCACCAGCATGTATGGCCTGCCTCATTGCTAGATGGGAGGGACCTGGAAGTGTGAAGAGAGTAATGTCAGTGAGCACGTGTGCCATTCGTTTTGCACATGATACAGTACAGTAGTACACTAGTTCCCTTATACACATCAGCTGCACATCATGTCTGTATATATATCATGATGACAGATACATACCACATGCACACCTTATGCGTGCATGAAGTAACAGCGTACAGAACAGTCATATGTACATACCAGGAGTTAACTCTAATCTCACCCTTACCTCTCTTCAAACGTCAACTCAAACTGTACTTCCAAAACCACTGGCTTTGTTCTTCTTGGAGTCCAGGCTAACGTCCCTCTCCCTACCCTCTCTTCACCTTTAACCCCTCATTGTGCATAGAAACTAGCTTCTACCCTGTTTCTTTCACCTTGATGTCCTTCTATGCTCTGACCTACTTCTCCCATCCCTCCCACCTCCTCTTGACTGTCTTCCTTCTTTTCCTCACTTCCCTTCTTGACTCCTGCCTCTTCCATATCATTGTATCTGTCATACTCCTTCTACTTCTCTACCCTTCTGAGCCCTAACTATTATGTATATGGCTTTTGCCTTATTGCATAACCATTATGCTTTAGGTAGGATTGCTTTGAAACCAACGGTACATTGTGTATGACTCTAAACTGTTTGACTTCCTTACATGTATGTTGATTTAATTAACAGGCTGGTGTACAATTCTATTATGTTGGCTGTCTGTATTAACAACTTGTCTGTCTGCCTTTATTACGTTATGTGTGGAGCTTTTCTCCACAGGCCTCTACTGAAAATGGACTTATATCCAGCTAGACTATCTGGGTCAACAAATGTAAAAGTAATAACAATAAATGAATATGGCATCTTACCTGCACGCTGTCTTGCTGCTCTGTGGATCCAACCTCCATCAGGATGCATGATTGTTGCTGTTGTTCTGGGGCTGGATCCACAACACTTAGCAGTAGCCCCTCCTGTCTGGTGAGGGGGGGGATGTGTGGCCCCCCCCACCTGTGGCAACCTGTTGCCTGCGGATATCTGCAGCACGCTGGCGGACATTTCTTATCAAATCACTGCAGTGATGTCTCACCTGCTCATATGTCCTATCATGCATGCCAACATCATTTATCCTGCTAACGAGGTTTTGCCACAGTGCAGACCTCTCCTGCTGATTCTGGGTGGTGCGTGAGAACAGGATGGCATAGTCACGCACCAGGCTCTGGTGAATCACGTCATCCTCTGCAGCAGAGTAGGCAGGGTTCCTTTTGGTGCCATGTCTATCTGGAAAGGTACACAAACAGGTTATCAGCATAGTATCTCAACAATACATGGTACACATTCTATACAGGGAGTGTTAACTTCTACTTATTACTGCTTGGTTAAAACTTGATTACAGTGTAGCTATCATTCTATGTCATTTGTACTAAGTACTTGGCCTTCAGACCGGTTGTTTTACATTAGGGAGGTTGGTGGCAAGCACTGTGGTGGCAGGACACATATCTGTCATCCATTGAAGTTGGGAACTGCTGATTGTGGGCCCAGTGTACAAGTGTATTACTTCTGGTATGGGCAGTTGGCCTTCAGGCCAGTTATTTAACATTAACGAGGTTTGTGGTCTGCACTCGTGTGTGACAATAGGCTGTACTCTGCCATTCATAGCTGGGGACATCTGGTTTCAGGTTTATAGTGCCTGCATATCTGAGCTGTATCTTACTGACATTGCTACACCTTGTTTGTTGTAGCAAACACTACATCCAGGCCTCCTGGATCTACCTTTGTTTATATGCTTGTTATCTGTTAGCTTGTTATTTCACTGGTATGCTACTTCCACATAGTACACATCTTCTCAACACATCTGTGACTCACTACTGATATCTGCATTGCTTACTGTACATACTTCCATGTTACACATGACAGCAAGTGACTGCTTGTCATTGTTGCATTTACTTAATTGTGACACATTGCACTTAGGTTACCTGGCACTTGCTCACTGACACTTTTATATCAGTCAGCAGTTGTAGGTAATGTCAGTACACCCTCACTCCCCACTGGACCTTGTTTTCAATCATTAATGATTACAGAATTCACAATAGTATTCTAGCATGTCCAGAGGTCAGTTGTCAGCTCCCTCCCCAGTCCAGCTGGTGAGTGTGGTACTCCAGAGACAATGTTAGAACAGATGCATGCACACAGACAACTCCCTCCTCCTAACAACAAATTCAAACTCATGTGAGTGATGCAACCATATACCAGACTGGAGGCTAGGCTCTGTCTACTCAATACCGCCATAACCAGTCAGGTGGCAAAGGGGATCACTCACTACACTTCCAGTCTCACGTAGACCTACCACAACAGCGGACATAACACATGATCACACATGATCATACTTGTAGGCTCAGACCACAGCTCTGCCTATGCAGCAGAGACCTCCTAAGCAGACATCCAGGCAACCACTACCACATAAACGAACATGTGCAACACATATCACACAAAGCCAATGTGCTGAACACTCACAGCCATTAACAGTTAACAACACACCTCATACACCTGTACTAGGTGCCTCTATCATCAGGCACACTCACATCACGTTCACCAGGCTTAACGAGGTGAGGGTCACGGTGTGCAGCCTGTCAGGCACTATGACCTGCCACATAACACAAACACTCAGGTAACCCCAAGGCAGGTACAGGTATGACTCAGTCAATGTCCATGCTGCTGTGAATGGCCTGACACATTCCTCCCTGGACTACATGACATGAGACATTACAGAGCTCTCTGAGCACGTAGCCCGAGACAGTTTGACCCTGACCTTGAGTAGCATCCTACCCTCACCTAGAACGATGCCACAATATCAAGGCACGATGATCCCTTCCAACAATTGACTGACATACTGGTGTCATTCACAGGTGTGCCAATGCCTGCCATCTTGGGGTGGTATGCTTTGCTAGGGACAGCTTGCACCTGTCACCACAGTCCTATTGACATTTGGCGGAGCCTCCTGCTACACCCATAGTGCCTGTATTAGGCAAGGCTCATAAGGCAAACCCACATCCATTTGTATCACAAAGGATGAGGAAGTAAGAGTGATGCTACTCAACACTGGACGTCTAGACCCAAGGATGCATGCACTCAAAACCCTACTTAGCATTCTGGACATCGATATCTGTGCAGTAACATGAACCTGTTTCAGGTTTCACAGGAGCACACCAGTACTACCACGTTATAGCTGTTACCATTGTTGTCGGCCCCAACACTTGAACAAGGGAGGGGGAGTACCAGTATTCAATGCAGATTCCCACGCCTCCACATTGGTGGCACAGTACAACATAGGTGTTAGGCCATTGAGTACAGAAGACGTAGTTGGGGACCTGGGGAAGAAACATGGTAGCGGTCTGTCATTTGTCTACCACATGGCCAACGTGGATTGACAGACATGTTATATAGCCCAGCTAATCATGAGGGATTCACATGTATGGCAGGGGAGGTCATTGTGCCTCTTTACTCATCCATCATCAGGCCTATAATTGCGTACAATGCACCCTTTGGGATGTACCTAACCAGACACCTACAGCAACTGGTACAGGACAACAGTACATCATCAAGGGGATGCAATGGCTCACACAGATGTCATATGCTGCCCAGGTAAAGTGAATCCAGCTGGACTCAGTGGCATACTGCCTGTTCAGAGGCAATCTGTGCGTGCCATATACAGCCATGTCCTACCTAGCAGTAATGAACGTGCTGCACCTCAGGCAATCAGAGTCCCATACAGCCACATGCTCAGGAGAGCTGGACCTCAGCACTGACATACATGGACATGCTGGAGGGGCATATTCCTAACCGAGAGGCTCCCTTCACTCTGTAATGAGCTCACACTACTGGTTAGGCAGAGTCCCTCATTGACTCTCTTCCATAGGAATCTGGATGAGTGGATGGAGATCATAGTTGTACCCCAGGTATCACTTCTATGTCACTGTTACACAGAGGCACAGTATACTAAAGTCGGACAAGGGCATAGCAGCATAACTTGTAATTGGGTGGCGAAAGACAAACACATTCTACTAGGCTTACCAATGCCCTAGGGCAAATAGCCTAGTATGAACCTATGAACTGTTCATTCTCAACTGTTCGAGCTCATTACAGAGTGAAGGGAGCCTCTCGGTTAGGAATATGCCCCTCCAGCATGTCCATGTATGTTCTATTCAGTCGCTTACCGCTTGCTCAGAGGTGACCTTTGCCTAACATACAAGGCCATGTCAAACCCAGATTTGATGAATATGCTTCACCTCAAAAAATCTAGATCCATCAGAGCCACAAGGGCGGGAGACTTAAACCTCGACACGGCTATTAATAGGACGTGCTGGAGGGATAGATTCATCACCCAAAGACTCCCTATGCTGTGGAACAAAATCCCGGTATATGTGAGGCAGAGCACCTCGCTGGCCTTGTTCAAGAGAAATCTTGACCAATGGATGGGAGATCGCAGATATACCCCAGGGATTACCTCAGTGTCACTGCTCGACAGAGGCACAGCAAAATAATGGGTATAGTTCCCCATACTAAAGGGGTGGCGTAAGCCACAAAACGATGGGCTAGGCTTGTAAATGCCCTCGGGCAGATAGCCTAGTATGAACCTATGAACCTATGAACATGTGTGTACTGCTATAGTACTTCTGCCATATGTTGCATGTGTGTGTGTTGTGGGGATGCACAGGTAATGGCCAGATACTTCTGCACAGGTGACACGTCTGACACATTCTGGGTGTTCATCCATACATACTGGATGTGTGCTGCCATCCAACCCTGTGATGTGGACACACATTACTCAGCCTGGATATACATATCTGAACAACACCACAAGCACAGTACACTACCTTGCTATGTATGCATGTAATTACACAGTTATTCAGTAGTTATGACAGTGATGCTATCCATGCAGCCCACTGGGCCAGTGGAAGCCACAACACACACCGCCAGCACCTTTGCATATGCTTACCACAGACATCCCACATACTGCATGTACTGTGCACACAGATATCTAACCCAGAACAACTGCACACCACTTATTAATCCTGTCCAGTGGACTACAGATACAGGCATATTGTATAACAATAGTAGGAGGCTACTGCAGCACAGGGCAGATTCACATGATGGGAAGGCATCTGTTGTCTGCAGTGTTAAGATGCTTCACATTCACCAAATGCACAGATATTGGCAACATTGTTGCAGACAGTTTAGGTGCAGGTACCCCCCCCCATTGTCCTACACATGTGTTATTAGTTATCCCAGATGACTGTAACCTCCCTATCCTCTCACATGTCCAGGTGAGAGCCACCCTCATCATTGCAGAACATATATCATCACTGTTACGAAATGGTATCCCTGGATGTGTGCTACATTCACCCCTGGAGGACATAGCACCACATGACAGACTGATATTAATCCCTGGCCATACTACAGGATATGTACCTGAACAGTGCCATACATACACAGTGGTCCCACACCAATGAGGAGGAACCTCTACTGACCCTGGGAACTACTGCATCATATGCACAACTGGCCTTGTGTTCTAAGCTATGGAAGTGTTAGTTATGGCCCACATGTACAACAATATTACATATGTTTATATTTCATGACTATGTACACACAACCTATCTCATGGACATACCTGTAGATAGTGAACTATGATACATTTGGAGGTGTCACAGTATACACAGGATTAACCTGCTACTTTGCATTACCTGTGTTTGTGGCAGCTGTTGCTGTGCCAGTGGTGCTGCTTGCTGCTTGCTCCTTGCTGCTTGCTGCTTGCTGCTGCTTTTGCTGCTGGCAGTCCTAATATTTGTTTGGTTGTTTTCTCTCTCTCTCTCTCTTTCTCTGTAGTGTTTGTGCAATGAATGTATTGCGTGAGTGTAGTGTGGGTACTCAATGCTTTTGTAGGTATCTGCATAGGTCCATGTGATGGCCTCTGCACCAATTGTAAGGCAGCATTTGCTAATTGCATGCAGCTGGGTGTGTACTGATTGCATGTCTCACTGTGATTTCAGGACACTGCTATAAAAGGGTATGTGAGATAGGCGTTGCCCTTTCAGATTGTAGGGCGTGGACCATGCTGGTATGCTGTTGACAGTGTTTTGTGAGTGTGAAGGTTAGTACATCTCCCATGCTTCATGCTGTGTTGTAGATTCAGGTTGCTGCATTTATCTTGCCTGTTCCCTGTAGTGAGTGTGTATGCATACTGACACCTACAACTATATGTCATATGTATTTCTATATAAATATATATATATCTGTGTACATATACATACTTTCATATATGTACATTAGCTGACATTATTGGGTACAAGCTAACAATTAGCAGGGCTGTTTCTGTTAACACTACACTAGTATGGGAATCCAGTAATTGGGACTATAAAAGTCTGCATGACATGTTTTGGGTAGTAGACATACTATATTGCCTTTATCTTCATTCCTACTATTACATGTTCCACTTATTTAGCACTATATTCCTGTATGAGAGTCATGGCTTAGTGGTAGGTCATACAGACTAGTGTTACAATGGTCTTGTGGTAGGGCCTACTAGTATGCTCATATTCTGCTTTTGAGTTGAGTATAGGGCCTATCAATCAAAGTGCTGGAGGCACCTTTAAGCAGTTAAAGGGGTTAGTAGGTCTCACAGGAGCCAGGCTGTGTTGCAGATTCTGGTTGCTGCATATATCTTCACTGTTTCCTGTAGTGAGTGTGTATGGCTACTGAGACCTACAACTATATTTCATATGTATTAATATATATTTATATATATGTATGTGTAGATATACATACCTTCACATATGTACATTACCTTACGTTACTATGTACAAGCTAACAGGTAGCAGGGCTGTTTCTGTTAACACTGAACTAGTATGGGAATCCAGTAATTTGGCCATTAAAACTCTACCTGACATGCTTTGGATAGTACATCTCCTATATTGCCTTTATACTGATTCCTACTATTACATGTTATATTTATTTTAGCACTGTGTTCTTGTAAAGCAGGCATGGCTTAGTGGTAGGTCATATAGACTTATGTTACCAAAGTCCTGGGTTCGAGACTGACAGTGGAAATTTATTTTTCTTTGCAAACTTTCAAACTGAGTACAGGACCTGTCAATCAAAGTGCTGAGGCCACCTTTAAGCAGTTAGAATGGTAAGTAGGTCACACAGGGGTCAGGCTGTGTTGCAGATTCAGGTTGCTGCAATTATGTTCACTGTTTCCTGTAGTGAGTGTGTATGGCTACTGAGACCTACAACTATATTTCATATGTATTAATATATATTTATATATATATGTATGTGTAGATATACATACCTTCACATATGTACATTACCTTACGTTATTATGTACAAGCTAACAGGTAGCAGGGCTGTTTCTGTTCACACTGAACTAGTATGGGAATCCAGTAATTTGGCCATTAAAACTCTACCTGACATGCTTTGGATAGTACATCTCCTATATTGCCTTTATACTGATTCCTACTATTACATGTTATATTTATTTTAGCACTGTGCTCTTGTAAAGCAGGCATGGCTTAGTGGTAGGTCATACAGACTAATGTTACCAAGGTCCTGGGTTCGAGACTGACAGTGGGTATTTATTTTTCTTTCCAGACTTTCAAAATGAGTACAGGACCTGTCAATCAAAGTGCCATAAAGGCACTTTTAAGCACTTAAAACCAGGTCTGCGCGTTTGCTGAGCTCATGCATGCACTGACGGTGAGCTCCGCTAACACAAGCGCACCCAGCTAATTTCTTTGAAAGAAAAGAAAAAGGGGTGACAGGAAAGTGGTGAAAAAGGGGTCACAGAGAGGGTAAGACAGTAGGGAAACAAGCGTGGGATTTGCAAGAGGGATGTAGGTAAGGCCCATAGATGCCCATGTCTTTGGCAGCAACAGCTGTGCATTTCCATGTATTTTGGTGAGACATTGGAAACCTTTCACCCCTGAGAGAGGTGTCAGGACAACATTAATATTTGTTGTAGAGCCAATTGTAATTAACTGTTTCAATGTCAAGCAGACATGTGTGCGACATGGACAGCTATGTATGGGGCGTAATTTATTTGTGGGTACAGAGTGCCCTTTTTTTTTTTTTTCAGGTGAGAGTGGTATGTCAGGTGAAGGAAGTCGGTATAGCTGGGGAGGTAGGTTGGGTAGGTTAACAGACAAGACAAACAAGACGCATACAGGGGCGGTGTATGACACACGTGGGGGTTACACAATTGACGGGGACGGAGGTTGGGATTTCCAAGATGCATGAGCCCACAGATGGCAACAGTGGAACTGATATCCCCACCCATAGGCAGTTGCCACTGTTCCTTCACAGCCCAGGACGGGCTGTGCTGGGGCTGTGTAGGCGGGCAACGGCCGGGCCGTTAGCTGTGCCACACGAGCCTCAAGCTGGCGAGGGGCCCAAGAACAGTGTCTTGGATCTCCCTTCGCACCACAGACCGGACACCTGGAGGGTGAGTGGGCGAACCCCTCCGGCCACACTTGCAGAGGGGGACGGGCCCCATCCCCTGCAGCGCTTCCACCCGAAGGTGGCACAGGGCCACCGGAGGGGGGTCCGGCCTGGGCACTAGTGCCAGGTGCAGTCACCAGCTGAGGTGGGAGAGGTGGGTCCGCTGGGACCTGCCTTCCCAAGCGTTCTAGGTTTGTGAGTAGTTATGTTAGTTTGGGTTAGTGGCATTGTATTCCATTCAGATTAGTTGTAACAGCATGCATTGTTATTCCCATCAAACAAACACCCAGATATTAACACCATTGAACAAGGGGCATATCAATATCACATGCATTATTTGAACAGAAATACACAGTCAAACAACATGCAGAGTTGATTAATGGCAACAGGCCATCAGATTTGCAGGTATGAACAGGGCACATGCACGAACAGACATACATATATTTTTGAAACGGACAAATGTCCATGATTAATGAAATGTTCACATACCATTATTTAGTGGATGTTGTTATATGGAATTATAGGGTTGGGCGGAGATAGAAAGTGATGACACATTCATATGTTACACATTGATTTACATTTGTAATAGGTACACAATTAAGTTGAGGCTGATGTTTCAAAATAAATTTTATTTGACTGTCAAGCTACACCTGTTACAAATACATCACTATCCTACTTATTTTGAATTTGATCAGATACATCATCCTGCTACACTTTGATGACAGGACAGGGGACAACTATGGCTGTTTAGTCTGTCAGATAATCATTCATTCTATCTGCAAATTGTTTACTGTGATCACCATATACAGCATTTGGCCTAGACATTCCAGATTCTGACACACTGAAATCAGTTTGGGATATTAAGTTGTACTTCCCACATGCATTTAGTTCTGTAGAAACACACTGGGGCTAATATATTCAGGGGTTATTACTACTTTATTTATTCATACATGACCCTTTCTGTCACTCTCACACATCCTGCAACTTCACAGTTCAGGTTGCTACTTCTAGGCTTTGTTCACATGTTAGACTAGTGGTGATTCAAACACTTTCCAACAGCCTCACTTCTGTCATGATTCAGCATTTCAACAGGGGATATATCTCACATGTGACTACCTCAGATTCTGAAGCTGTACTCTTGAGACTACTGCAGGTTACACTATATTTAATTAATGGTGGGACATCTGTATTACAGCACTGTTTAATTCTATCAATTATATTTCCAGTTACACTTGCATACTGATGAACTTGTTGCAGCCATACCTGCAGACTTGCAAATCTTGCTTGCACATTATATTACTTTTAATCAATACACTGCAGTGTTCTGATACATGCTACAGTATAATATTTATTTACAAGTACTGGGTGGGGTTACTAACCTGCATGGTGGCGGATCCGCACCAGCCTACGGGCATGCATCTCGCGGTTCATAGAGCGGACACCTGCAGCTGTAATACGAAAGAAGTAATATTGGACTACACATCTCCATGGTATCAGCTAGTTGAAATCCTTACATACATAAGTAAAATGTAACTTACTCAGTAGTGGGGCGTTGGGCATATCCCGGGCCTCCTGGATCCATTCGGTCAACTGGTCTTGCTTGCGCCGCTTCAGGTCCACATGGTGGTGACGGACCTGCTCACCAGTGCGTGGAATGCCAGTAGCACTGGTCAGATCACGAGCCAACTGGTCCCATGCCTCTGCCCTATATGCTCCCCATGAGACCTGGCCCTGCATGAGTTGGGCCTCGTGATGATGGACAAGGAGCCAGACCATGTATCTGGACTCCTCAACGCCCCAACGCTGTGCTCGAAAGCAACGTCCCTCACCTACTCCACTCATTCTGACTGCAGCTCTGTTCTACAATCGTTTCTGCTGTGTATTCCTGCCTATGGGGCTTATATATGCCGCTTTTCCCGCACATTTCTCTGATTGGCCATTTTGGAATTGTATCTACTTCACTGAAAATGCTTTCTCATGCTCCATTCTGGATTTTATCCCATATATATGCTATTTCTGCATTTCATGGTATTGCTGTCATGGCTTAGTGGTGTAGTACCTTGACTCTAGTGCATGGTATCCTGGGTTCGACTCTGGCAACTGACTTTTGATTTTCCTGACAGAAATGAGTTGAGGACCTGTCAATCAAACATGCCAAAAGCACTTTTAAGCACTTAAAACCAGGTCTGCACTCGTTTGCGCGGAGGTAACGCATGTGCACTGGCAGTTAGCTTGTGGGAGCGGCGCGCAAACGGTGTGCACTGGGATAAACCTTAATTGGCTAGTGACACACATGTTCAGCTGAGCACAGCTAGTTGCAAACAGTTTCAGCCTGTTAAACCGGTGCCTAGCAACGGGCACGCAGTTTGCAGCTTTTTAAACACTACTCAGCTACGGGCACTCCGTCTCACAGCAGCTTACCTATCAGTACATTTCTGACTATTTTTATTATTGTGTTACTTCAGAATATATGCTCCATTTCATTCCATTTTACAAAAGGGAATACATTTACATTTGTACAATACTGTCAGGGGGCTTTTTAGTGCTTATTTACAAAAAAAAAAAAAAAAAGGTTGTTGTGGGGGCTCAAACCCTGCCTGCCTACTCTTAGGCCGGCAACTCTACCGCTAAGCTATTACTTCTTGGCTTACTTTGCATATTTAGTTCTTATATCCTTTTCCACTGACTGCTAACTGTGATTGCGCTAGTAGCACACCCGCGCACACAGTAGCAAACATTTACGGGGTTTAAAAAAAAAAAAAGGTTTTAATTTAATTTTATAACATCTCTTCACTTTATACACTGATGGTCTATCGGGGCATGTGTTGTGTAGTGTGTTTATTCACATTTCCATGGCCTCTCTCGTGGCTGTTTACTTTCAGCCATTCTAGTCTTCCGGGGGCGTGTCCGCTCGCAGGGCTTAGCCTACAGACACGCCCCCTACTCTCTTACACAGACCGTGTAAGAGTTACTAGTGTGATTCAGCATGCCTCATGCACCTCATGCATATGCATGACATGCTGACATCACACAGTTTAACTGCAGCCTCCGTGTAAGAGTTATAACTCTTACACGGAGGCTTCCTGAATCTGGCCCTAAGCCATGTGTACACATTAGTTATGAATACATGTATGTACTGAAATTGAAGTACAGACAGGCATACATGAGTACAAGTGCGTGCACACACATACACACATAAAATGCTTTATGTGAGGAGCAAAAATCTCTGCAGCCCTTCAACCCTCCCATCTAGGGGATATACACTCCCTTTTGCTAAGTCACTTTTTTTTCTAACTCAAAGTTCTGTACTGACATAAAAACATAGAGATGCATTAATAGCAGCTGTCTGACAAAACAACAAAAAATGTTGAAGATCCACAAAATAAGCAAAGAGAAATTGAGTTACACATGTTATAAACAGCTTCATAATAAATATCACTCATCGTTTAGATGTCAGAAGTGGCAGAGTTTTGGTTTTGTCAGTCTGTTGTAATTTTGTCTAGTGGCAGCTACAAAGATTGTGGTAGTTGAGTCACAGCAATTTTAGAGGAACTTTGTCAATCTTAATATAAACTACAAATACCATACTGCAGGACACTGAGGATGCAGGGCTGCTATCCGCAGCACATCAGACAGTCATCTGCTTTGAAAACTCAAGCCATTGAGCTGATAGCCTAAAAAGGGGGAGTATAACTGAAGTAATGTGAAAGAATTTAAATGAAAAGAAAGAAAAGGGACATAGAAGGTATAACCTAAAAAGTATAAAGACATTCCTATTGTAGTGAGGGCTGCAGTCTGGTAAACTTCATAAAGAGTTTAACATGCTGCTGAGTTCACAGGAGCCAGTCAAAGTGGGGAGGGCATATAGGATTAATCATTGCTAAAGCAAAACAAAGTAACATTACATGTCAATTTATTAAACGCTAATTCACTTTTGGTGTTAAAGGTACAGTATTAGCCAAGGCAAAATAGAATTCTGGAAACATGAAAATAAAAAGTGTAATGCAGGGATCTCTCAATATTCTAATAATGCCAGTGGCCGCTTGTGACTTCATAGCAAGGAGGGGAGGAGTTGCAGGAAATAACTGAATGGTTGGAGCCAAATATAGAGGAGTGGGGCTGTATTACAGGAAGTCAATAACCGTTAACTATGATCAAGCAGATATGGTCATTCACTTTCATCCACAGACTGCTTCAGTACAAACCTTTTCATTATAGCCATATACTGACACTTTAGATGTCTAGCTTGTAATTAACACTCCATGTGTCCTTCTGCCTACCTACTAGCCTCCCCTGCACCTTTCCCTCCCATTGCCCTGTTCTGTTTTCCCTTCATCCTGGTCCTACACCATACAGACAAATTACTTTTTTCTTGCTTTCTCATACTTCATCTTAATTTTAAACCTCCACCCCCCCAACACACACACCTCTGTCACCTGCTTTTAACACTCTATAACTGGCGAAGACTCCACTTTAATTTAAATCTGAAGGAAGTAACTGAATTAAGATCAGGTTCTGTTATGACCCCAGAAGTTAAAGTTGTAGTTGAAGTCCATCTCAGACTTTTTTTTTTTAACTAATTTTAACTTCATAATGATGGCCTGAAAAAAATCAGGAGTAAGGAGATATAGCCAGTCTTTCTAGGAACATTACCCCTCCAAAAGACAGCTATCATCTGTGTATTACTTTAGTGTTAGACTGGGATGAAAAGTAAAACAAATTACCAGAGGCATGTATTATACTGCTGAGTGTATGGGAGAAGAAACCAAAGCGCTTTAGATAACATGCACAAAGAGAAAAGGACGGCACATAGAAGCAATGAACACTCAAAAGCTCAACAGGAGAATCAAGTACTGTTATTTGGCAACACTACGCTAATGTTCAGTTGCTATCACACACATCCTGCCCACATTACCACACTGAGCTACTTATTGGGTATAATGCTGATGCCTGGCTGTCACAGAAAGTGAAACAATATGCACACTACTTTTGATTATTTTAAACAAATAACAGTCAATCACTTTTATCCAGTGATAACCGCTGCATCCAATTACTTTATTAACTGAATATACCTCAGATAACAGAATGTAATAAAATAAAAATTTATTTTACCACCCCACAGATGTGACCATTATTTCTGCATTGATGCCTACAGCAGTTTAACAAGCACTTCACTGCCACCAAAATGAAACATTTCCCCCAACAAACCCTTCACTATTTTGTCCATGTGTGCACAACCACTTCACTGACATCAAAATGAAACATTCGCAAACTTATATATATATATATATATATATATATATATATATATATATATGGTTCCCATTCAGAAGTCTGAAACATCATAAGCCTGAAAATCAAAATCCTGAAACCAAAAGCCTGAAAATTCAGAATCCTGAAAACTCAAAATCTTGAAAGCCCAAAATCCTGAAAGCCCAAAATCCTGAAACTCAAAATCCTGAAAACACAAATAATGCTAATATTCCAATACAAAGACACTAATATCTACCAACTGACACTAACCCTAAGCCTAACCCTAAGGTCCGTCACTATCGCACACTCACCTGACCTGCGCCCTAACCCTAACTCACTTAAACCGCCCCTAACCCTAATTTCTGTCACTATTGCATACATGCCTAACCTGCGCCCTAACCCTAACTCACTTAAACCGCCCCTAACCCTAACATAAAACCAACCGCACACTTACCTGACCCCAACGCATGACCTAACACCACAGGGCTAACAATAGCAAAGCCACAATGACATCAGTATGTCTATTTTGTGTTTTCAGGATTTTGAGTTTCAGGATTTTGGGCTTTCAGGATTTTGAGTTTTCAGGATTCTGAATTTTCAGGCTTTTGGTTTCAGGATTTTGATTTTCAGGCTTATGATGTTTCAGGCTTCTGAATGGGAACCATATATATATATATATATATATATATATATATATATATATATATATATATATATATATATATATATATCCATATGGATCTAATACACAAACGCAAAGTTTCAAAACTTCAAACTGCAAATGATCGAGACCATAAGATCCAAGTTTTGAAACTTCGAAATTGTAATAAAAAAAAAATTTTTTTTTTTGCAGGGGAGCAAGTCCCCCTACACCCCCCGCTAAATAAATATACCAACTAAGAGATTGCACTACAGTGAGGAAAACAATGAATTGCACATTCTGCACTGTACAGTGATCTCCATTCAAAACATTTGAAGTTTCAAAACTACGACCTTGCAATTCGAAATTCTGAAACTTCAAGCTTGTTAAGGGAATCTGTGTGTGTGTGTGTGTGTGTGTGTGTGTGTGTGTGTGTGTGTGTGTGTATATATATATATATATATATATATATATATATATATATATATATATACATATATATATATATATATATATATATATATATATATATATATATAGGTAGATATAGACACACACACACACACACACATACACACACACACACACACACACACACACACATACACTTTATGTACTTACAGTACCTTCTTTCAACATCCTCGCAGTAACACACATAATGCCTGAAAAAATATACTTTAAAATAAATAAATGTACCTGTGCTAGTGCTTCTTCTTTTATAATAACTATTTCCTTCTTTTTGGCTTGGTCTGCTTCAGTCACCTGAGGCAGCCTGAGCCAATAGGAAAGGCTCCTCAGTGTGTGCATCATGCAGCAGTCTGGTGAGTTGCAACATATCTATCACTGCTGAGCACTGCCGATCAAACCTAAATGTTGACTGGGAAGCCTAATGCTGGACTGTTTTCAAAACAGCCTGTTAATTGTAAGAAACAGAATTTTTTTTTGTGACTCCTCAGAACACAACCGAAAATCAACTATTATTTTTAATTTAAAAATAATAATTGACTTTCTGAGTTAGCACATTTTTTCTCTGTATAGCTTGGGGACTGCAGCCCAGAAGCCAGTACCATGAGCCACCCCCTGAGTAACGCCCAATACTAAAAAAGAAAGGCTTTCTTATTAGTCGGACAGTAGCTGAAGGATATCAGATCACAGTTTTGATTATACTTGTCGGCTACATTGTACCTACATTGGAATGGATAGTCATTAAGGTTCATACCAGTGACAAAATGTAAGCACTTTTCAATAGACACCTGAAGCAAAATTGTGGCCATTCCTAGAACACAAAATATTTTCTTTATCCATTAAATAAAAAAATTGCCATTCTAGTTCCCTTTAAGTTCAGTGATAATTCTTATGACTCTCCAAGACACAGAGAGTTTGTTCTGCCTAAAGAACTTTTAAAATACAAAGAAAGGGATTTCAACATCCTGCAAATTAATATATACCACAGTTAAACAAGAAAACAGTATGAGGAATACAGACCAAGAAATTTACCTTTCCAACAAAGCAGTCTATTCTATGGCAAATTGTGTTTAAGCTTTCTCAGGAAAACTGTAAAATGCTTTCCTTTCTCTTAACAAATATTCTAGTTTCTAGATTCTCCCTCAGTTCAGAAATAAATAGTGTCTTTTAATTCTATAGAAGTCATGATTTGCTTTTATGTTTCAAGCAGAACTTTTCATATACAAGGGAAACAGACTTTTAAACTCAGTGCTATAATATTACCTACTCTATTCAAATAAGAAAACAATAAAAGGAATGCAAACCAATACATTTACCTTTCCTACTTAGCAGTCTATGCTGTGGTAGATTTCTTAGGAACCCCTAAAAGGTTTTATTTTCCTCTTAAATAAAAATTCTAGCATATAGCTCCTTCCTTGGACCTTATTTAACCTCTCCTAGTTTCTGTGACACCCTTTACAGCCATGGATTTTCTTTGTAGAGCATGATAATTACAAGGCATCTAAGAGAAATGCTGTAAAAGCTAAGATAGCACCCTTAATTTCTCAACATTGTGAAAGGCAAGGATGTCAAACTGTAAGAAACGTCTATGGGTAATGCTTAACAAAAGACATTACATCCTTTAATTTGGAGAGTCACACCTGTTACAGACAGGTAGGCTTTCCTTTATATGTGCAATATATCTACATGACATTTAAGAAATATGCTATGAGAGCTAAAATGGTACAATAAATTTCTCAAACTGTGAAAGAGAAGAATATTAAGCCTTGCAAAAAATATCCTTGGATGATGCTTAACAAATGTAATTCTATTTTTTTTATTTTTCTCTGCATACATCTTTCCCTATATCACATGTATTTAACCTCTTCTAAATTATGTGATTCACCAGGAAATGCCCCCCCCCCAAGCAGAACTTGTAATATACAAGGGAAAATAATTTAACACACTGCAGTAAAATTCACCAATGTGTAACTTCCTGAGGTCATTCAGACTTTTGGCCATCTTGTGCAGTTGTGTTATGTGGTTCACATTGCATTATAAAATGTCACAATATGATCAAAACAAAATCTTACTATGCATGTATTATAGGCAGAAAAGATAGAGGAAGACATTGATCTTCTGTAGTAACTTGCGTTCACCAAGAAATATGTCTAGATAGAAATGAAGATAATTGGTTTTAACAATTGGTTATGTAGTTGACATCACTCTGCGGGGATACAGTATGAATCAACCAGGGATAAAATTGTGAAAAAGATTTTCTGTTTTGCCAGGAATAACTTATACCATGCATATTAGTGCAGCCACATACTGGCTTAGGATGGGGTCTCAATTTCAATGACCTCAACTGAGGATCACAATCTCCAACCAAAAAAGAAAGGTAGTCACTGCAGCTAGGAATGCAGTGTAGTAGTTTCCTTCACTTAGAATAATATTGGCTTGAGGGAAGTTTGGGCCAGAGGACTAAAGCCTTTGCAACTCCACAGTGCCTTTTCTAGGCAGAAGCCTCATACATAATAAACTCAAGCTCAGATTCATTAAATGTCATAGCACCAATACAGTGCTAGAAGTCTAAATATAAAGATGCCTGAATTTGAGGCCCTTCTGTAACTCACACACTTTCATTTTTGTGTAGTTCCTGAGATAGTTTCAGTGTAATGGCTCTGTGTATGCCATAACTGTGTCTATCACACCTTCAGGCAGTTGGAAACACCATTACCTCATATCAAATTTCCCATGACCGTAACATGGAACTCTTGGAGATTCAGATCAACCTTAATGAATCCAACTAGTTCTTAGTTTCTAGCTAAAGTCTTCATCATTTTCTCTCAAAGATCATGGAAAGTAGTTTAATGTAGCGGGGATTAAATATCAAACATCAGTTACCCAGTAATTGGCACATTTACACCTCTAAAATGGACATGCTTAGCATTTCCTAGACTTTTTAATACTGATGCAGTGGAGCACATTTTTAAATCTGACTGGAAATCAGTCTTCTCTTTCAGGCCTAATCTTCCCATCTCACAACCAAATGAGACTGTCTTTAGGGGCTTCTTTAACAGATTATCCAGTGAAAACCTTGTAGAAGATCTATGGAAAATTCCCCCAAATCCTCCACAAATAGACACACCTGATAGGGCTGCTACATTCACCTCTGGTTTTTCTTCAGCACCAAAACAGCCATATAGAAAAGTCATTACTGTTCTGTCATAAATGTTATGTTAAATTCAGGAATAATCCTCTCTTCTGTAAATCTTGTGTTAAACTATATCACAAAAGAAGGAACAGAATTGAAAGTTGGAAGAAATCCTCATCTCTCTATCTTTGGAACATACTGAACTATAGCTGAAAGGAACAGAAGACCAGTATTAGAAAATGTAAAGCCAGCAATGTGCTTAAAGGTGCTATTGATAAAGGAAACTATAAATCTTACTTTAGTTAGGCCAGGACATTAAAGAATAATGCCCACGAATGCAATCAGCTCATCTATAATAATAATAATTTCACATATTCCAGTTCCAAGTTTACTGCCAATATATTACCAGATAAATTTAGTGCTAACTTTAACCCAGCTACCCACACTGTTGCCCCCTATGTCCCTGAACATTTTGTCTCCCCAGCAGTCACGTTGGTACAATTCTTAGAACCTCTCACAAAGGTTAAAAATATTTACATTTGACCAAAACCATTGCAGGCTGCATTCTCATCAGTGCCAATTATGCAATATCTGTGCCTCTACTTAAGCTATTCAGTCTCAGTTTACCACCAGGGTTTATGCCTAATCCCTGAGCAACAGCCACTGTGACATTCCTACACAAGGATTGCACCTCTAAAGATCAGGCCTCACCAGACTTACATGCAAACCATGGAATATAATGTAGATAAATTCAATTATCTAGACCCCAATTTGTTTGGCTTTATTTTCTTTGAAAAGATTACAGATGGTGTTCTGTTTATCTAGGCGTTGTCAAGACTTTTGACACTACACTCCATACTGATGTTATTGAATAACTAGACAAACTTATTGCACTCCCTGTGTTGTCTGCTGTATTGCAAATTGGATATCAAACAGATTATAAATTGTGAAAATTGCTGTTACCGTGTCTGAATACAAAAGTGTAACTACTGGGGTACCACAGAGATCAGTACTGGGCCCTCTCCTTTTTGGAATATATTTTGCAGACTTCCAAGCCGATATCCCAGAGATGTGGTTGACCACATTAGCTGATGACTGCAAGTTGGTCACTGTTATCCAATCATTCTCAATGATACTAAACTGCTTCAGGAAGGGTAAGAATATGCACATGCCTGGCACACTAAAAATAGTCAAGCTAAATGTTAAAAAGTGAAGGATAGTAACATTCGGCAGAAAAGCTGCTTCTACCATATATTTTTTAAATGATACTCCATGCAGATATTGTCATAAGAGACTTATGTAGGCAACTCCCTCTCTCTCAGTCATCATGTTTGTATCATAGTCAGGAAATCATTCTATCTGACCCAATTAATTTCCAGGAGAATATTTTCAAGATACAAAGAAGTCATCCTACCACTGTATTCTTCCCTTATCAGAGTCATCATCAAATATAAAGCTGCCTTTGGTATGCACAAAGCCAAGCCCCAAAGATTTTTAAAGAAGAAAAGGCTTAAATCATTCTGTCATACATGCATACACACAGCTATTTCATG
Source organism: Protopterus annectens (assembly GCF_019279795.1). NCBI lineage: Eukaryota > Metazoa > Chordata > Ceratodontiformes > Protopteridae > Protopterus > Protopterus annectens. The sequence goes on from NC_056744.1 coordinate 1,309,797,474, forward strand.
CATGGACAATAATGCCCTTCTAGCCTGCCAGTATACAAAAAAGTTATCCCTGTAATAAGAGCACAAGATGTTCTTTAATAGATCTAAACTAGTGCTTGCTTTAATATAATTTTGGTAGTCTATTCCAGGCATTGGCTAGTACATCTTATCATTCTTATGTAATGTCCTATACAGGTTGTTCCATACTTCACTACTACGATTTGCTAACCTTGAGGATTCCTAAAGGTAGTTGTCTCTAAGTGTACTTCTCTTAAATATCTAAATGAAACACTGTACAAGTTTAGATATTTTAATCTTTCATAATAACTGAAACTTTGATATCAGTGAATGCTCTTGGTATATTTTTGCTGTGTTCTTCACAATTTATTCATGTTAGTTCTCTTATGCGGTTTCATATAATCATTCCACACTCTAGTTTGGGTCTAGTGTAATTTACATACAATGAATTCAGAATTTCTGATTTCTTAGACATTATAAATCTTTTATACAGCCTATAGTTGTATAACTATATTTAACAAATTAGTTGATATTAATTAAACACTCAAAGCTGGGTCTACCCAATTATGAAGATCCTGAAATGAATCCACAGTGTCAATCACTGTGTGTTCTATTATATATTCTTCCTACAGTCTATGTCTCTCAAATCTCACATTCGTTTTTGATGTATTTATTAACATTATTTTCCTTTACCCAGCTCATTGGTTTAGTTAAATTCTTTTGCAGACATGCCCTATGCTAAACAGATGTAATCCATTTTCCCATTTCAAGTCATCTGCATACAGACTGTAGTACAAATCAGACAAGAGCAATAAATCAGAGAGATGCAACCTAAAAAAAGTATGGGCCCATAAGAGAGCCCTGTGGTATACCCTGACTGTAAACTGTGCTTTCACTTGTCTAATTGTTGTATGATACTTGCCATGTCCTATTTATAAGCTGTACAATTATCCATTTTAGCAAGATTACAAAATAGCTAATAGTTCAAATGTATTGATGAATGATTTGAGTATGACCCTATCAATAGCAAAAGAAAGGTCTAATGAGTTAGATCACGAAACACTTTTTCATTTATAGCTAATATTATATTATTATAGAACACTATTTTACAGGTAGTTATAGGTCTATTTTCAACATTTGAATGCTGATATATAGTTTCATGTCCTAGCCTTCCCAGTACTGACAGTAATTTATTCAGAATAACATTCTCTGTTATTTTCCCACAGCAAGAGATTAAATATATATGTCTATATGACTTTGGGTTTGTCCATTTCTTTGTCTTTACCTTAAAGATGAGTTTAACAAGTTCATCACCAATTTTGATGAATCTCTCCATATTTAAATGTCCTAGAATATAACAGGTGTAATGGTAATGCAACTTCACTTTGAAGTTTTCTCAATTCTTCCAAGCAAACAGTGGAATGAGGGCTAAAAACACAGCTGAGGTGCATAAAAAAGATATTTGAATATTTTATTAAGAAATAAGCACTTTCACACCTACCAGGGTGCTCCTTCAGATCAATGAAATCTACTAAAAGTTAACACATTTCTATACAAACATAAAATTGAAGAACATCCATTCAAAACATTGATAAAACATCACATGGCATTGGATAAAATAAATCAGTGTAAACTAAAATGCCCAATCAAAACATACAATCAATGTCACATGACTGTCAGTGTATTGAATACTATGTATCCATTCATTCATCTGAAAAGGGGGCGTGACTGGAAGTACATTTTCAATGGTACTGTTCCATTGAGCCTGTAGCCCTTATCAGCACTGAAGCATTAAAATCCATTTTAATTCATTGGCTTCTGTTCAGTTAACTAAATCTGCTAATCTTATACTCATATTGCATAGCTGCAGAACTAAAAATACAGAAGAGTGTTCAGATCCTTCCAAAATTAAATGCTTAGCTAAAGTGGAGGGGTGTATAAAGAAATCTCTAGTGCTATCTATAAAAGCACAAGCGCTGCAAGCCCTGAAGGGATGCGTTCCACTGCACTGTGAATTCTGTCTAATAGAAGAAACATTGCTACTATAGAATAGCAACCGCTTGAGAGATTACCTATTCTTAAAACAGAATCTAGGTTCAATACCTGCTATTTCGCTAAGGTCACCATCAGCTAACCAGCTGGACCAATTCCTTCTAAACACATCACATGCAGTTAGCGCCTCTGTTTCCTTATTATTCTTTGATTTGTTGGCTCGAGGACTTTCATCCATACCCTGGTGATTTCTTGTCTTTGTTTTCTCAAGTCTTCATTATTAATTCCATCTGTTCTCTCTGCATTGCTATGGTCTAGTTTGTATAGGATGTTTTCAACATAATCAAGTTTAATTTTAGTAACTGAAGTGTTGCTAGCACAAAACACCCCTTTGTTGACTCAAATTGTTTTGCATGAAGATTATGTAAATATATCTGCAATCTGTTGTGTTTCAGAATAAATTCTAGACTCTAAATGCAGTTTATTTGTATGTCTTTATTCCTGCTACATCTTATATACCTATAAAATTATTTTTTATTATTAACAATATCTTTATATTAGTTTTCTTCAACTTTTTCCTAAGCTTGTCTTACACTTTGCCTGTCTAGAATATTTACTTAAGTTTTCAGAATTATAGTTTGACCATATTTCCATTTCTTATTGTTTTGTCTCTTAATTATCTTGTTACAAAATTATAACACCCTGATCTTGTTTGCACCTACATCTCAATGTTAAACATTGTTTTCAGTTGTTCTGTATTCGGTTTCCTTTGAAAACTTGCCACCTTTATTCTGCTGTCTTTTTACTGAATGCATCACTCTAATTAATTTTACACGGTGACTGGTTTGTATCCATATAGTCTGTTACTAATCTTCTGTGGCTTGATGTAGATTTCATTTTAGTAAAATTATCTAGCAGTAACATTTTTAACCCCATAACTGCTGCACATCAAAGGTGGTAAAATGTGACAAACTAACAATGATCTCCTTAGGAGCACAAAAATATCTACTATGTCATGTTCTGTGGTAGATTTGTTTATAATCTGTAAAAATTATTGTTCATTACATATATTGTAAATAAGTTTCTTACTGATATTGTAGAATCAGTATTATTCCAGCTGCTTCTGGAAAAAGTAATCCCCAGCTATTATCATTTTCCTCTGCATGTGTCTTGCAAGAAATATATGACTTCTACTAGTATTAGCATTTGACTTTGCTGGTTTATACACATACACTGTAGCAACTGTAGTCATTTTAGGATTGTCTTTATTGTCATAGTTATACAATCTTCAGTACTGGTGTTATTATCAAAGATGGAATCACAGTTCTCATAACTATCTTTAATTCCTGTCTTAGCACATTCCTGATTTTTTGTTCAAATGTGCCTTACAGTAAAAATATTTATACTCTGGCAGAACTATTTTCAAATTATTGATCTTTAGCCATGCTTCAGAAGCAATAACATCAATTTTGTGTGAACGCAGCAAAATGTTATTACTAATGTTTGTTACATTAACAATCAGCACAGATAAATCAAATTTTGCTAACTTTGAACTGTTAAGTTTCTGACTTGGCAAAAATCCTTTTTTGTATTAGTCTAATATTGCATTATATCAGCTGCAAAAAAAAATGATCTTTCCTTATCTTGACAAGTGGATTCCATTCTGTCTAAATACATGCATGTCCAAAATTAGGCTTGGATGTGCTATTCATTCCTACTTTTTAAAATGAGTAATTCTTTCTTGTAGGTATTTGCCCTAAAATATTTTCATTCAAATTGACCGGCTTCTCCTTCCTATATGTGACTTGTGAATAATACATCTGTAAGACTTGTACAAGTTGTGTTTGTGCTCAACCAACAGTCTTTAAAGAAGAAATTGTTTGACCCAGACTGAGTAAAAATAGCTCCATTCTTCCTTACAGTGAGGTACCCTAAGGCCCTACTCTTATCCTATATTTTTGCTACTGGAAAGCATAACGCAATTTGATGTTCATTATCCTCTTTGCAAATGTAAGCATCAGTTCCTTTAATAATTGAATCTCCAATTACTAAGATATAATTTCCAACCTGATCTGAAGAACTTCCCACCACTAATTGAATAATGCCAGCTTTTTGAGTTGTTGCAGAACAATAATGTTCATCATAATTAGTCTTATTACTCTTAATATTTTACAACTTACATCATTTGCAAGCATACAATTTTCATCTAGCCATCTTTGTACTTTCACAGTCCAAGTATCATTGTATACCTCTTTCTCCTCTTTTCCTAATGGTCTTTAATCCTTGCAAGTTCCAGTTATATTTCTTCCTTTTAGCCTACATCTTGCCTTTTTACTACCTTCTCTGTTGAAACAATGATGTAATTTGTTGTTGACTATTTTGAGACTGGATGATGTTATTTCCTTTAATCTAGGTGTGACATTCCCACTCTGTGCCCGTAATCAAGGAGCCTGAATCCTCACCACTGACAATGGAGAGGGACAGTCACTGGGAATACAAATGGATACCCTCAGTAATTCCAGATGCAGGTCTGTTTGCATCCAGCACAATTTTCCTTAAGCGCACACAGGGAGCACAGTCAGCACAGGGTCTGGATTTCCTTATATCTGTCTTCCTCCAGGACCCCAATAAGGGTCCCCACTGACACAGCTGTTGGAGAGTTGAGTCCTTAGCAGAGTTGAGTCCTAAGCTGGGGTTCCATGCCAAGTCCTCCCACACCCTCTCTGTGAAACCAGTACTTTGTGTTCCTGCTCCCAGCAGCTGACACACACACTCTGAGATTTGATTTGCTCACAAACACACACACACACACACACACACACACACACACACACACACACACACACACACACACACACACACACACACACACACACACACACACACACACACACACACACACACACACACACACACACTCTCCCCTGGGGAAGGCTGGCACAGATTTACTAACTATGCCCCCTTCTACCCAGACTATAGGGTAGTTTCACTGCCACCAGAAACCCTGCCAGCTACTTTAAGGCTCTTACAAGGGTACCCAGTTATACTGTGTACAATTAATACTAATACAAATGATAATTTGACCCACAGCAAAGCTTTCAGGAGTGGCCAGAGTTATCACCAAATAAATATATACATACATATATGCAAATACTCTCAAAGCTTAAATATTTCCTAAAAGGACCAGCCACAATGCAAAGTTTAAATATTAAAAAAACAAAAGTAATGGAGGCAATGGAGCGCAGCTTTAAAAAACAAAGTTATTTATTTCAAATGCAAATAGGTGAATGCTTTTTCAGCCAAAGCCGCTTCATCAGACAAACATAATGTGAAACTGTAATGTTTTCAAATAGGCATCAGCCAATCATACATCAAAGTCAATTAAGAATAAGAATATTTAAAGGCAGCTCTTAAAGACATGAAACATCCTAATAGTTATTATTAAAAATCATTAAAAATATATTTTAAAAGCAAACAAGGATGTAGAGACATAACAGATAGGCTATCTAGCTAAAGGTCTATTAACCAAGACAGGTTTAATGGAAATCTTGTCATTTAGACCTTTCCCTATGTTTGCTCTCATCCTTATAATCCCCTCAAGTTCTTTATGTTCCACCTTGTTCTTATTGGAACCCACTCTGTGGCCCATTTTTACCACTTCTATAACCATAAATTTAAAACTATGTAGATTGCCTAGCTTGGTAATATGTTTAGCTAAGGCATTAGTGTCAGCTTATCTAGATATATCATAGGTGTGCTCTCTCATCCTATCTCTCAACCTGTGGTTAGTCATCCCAATATAGAAGGAGTGGCAGAGAGTGCAATAGGCTAAGTAGACTCGGTTCATAGTGTTGCAGTTAGCACTGGCTTTGAAACACATCCTTTTTCCTGTATCAGGATGTTCAAAGCTTCCCCCACTGTCAATCAAATGGCAAAAATGACAAGCATTACATGGTTATGTATCTGCTGGTGGTTGTGTAGATTCACCCATGCCATGCCTAGCGTGGCACAATATCTTCTTAAGGGACCTTTTATTTTTATAATTATATCTAGGAGTCTCACCCACTAACATACATATTCTCTCATTGGACATGAGTATGTTCCAATGTTTAGTATAGGCATCCTGCAAAAGCCTGATGTTACCAGCATAAGTAATAGGTATCCTCATCCCATTATTCCTATTAGCTCTCCACTTACATGTATGGATTGGAGCAGAGAAGTATGGTTTGCCTTCATATTTTCTTATCTCAGATACACTAGTTATTGCTATCTCAGTTTCTTTTTTATTATATCCCCTATCCAGGAATCTTTTTTTTAATACATTCAACTCCTTATCCAATGTAGAGTCATCTGCTGTTAATCTGGAGACCCTAAGGGCCTGTCCTGTGACAATGTTCTTAAATACGTGCTCAGGATGCATACTTTGTCGATGGACAAAAGTATTTCTGTAGCATTTTTTCCTGAAGACTTCAGTAGTGAAGTCACAGGTATCTTTCTGTTAACTTTAACATCCAAGAACTCAATGGAGTTAGGAGAGGTATTGGCCAAAAAGTTAAGAAAATCAGTAATAGCACTCAAGGTATTCAAAAAGCAGTTGAATCCTTCCCTATTTCCTTCCCAAAGGAGGAACAGGTCATCCACAAACCTCCTGTAAAAGGCTACTTTGTCCATTCTAAATTGTGTTATAATATATGCCTCCTCCCATTTGGCTATAACCAGGTTGGCTTAGCTATTGACACAAGACGTGCCCATAGCCACGCCGTCCCTTTGCCTATAAATATTCTGCTTGAATATGAAGATATTATTATCAAGGACTATTTCCATCAGTGAACAAAGAAGGTCTATCTTATGTTGATCATAGGTGCCATCTTGTAAGAGGTAGCTCCCTAGCATCTCTATCCCTTGATCATTGGGTATGGATGTGAAGAGAGACTCTACATCCATTGTTACCATGATACAATCCTGCATAGGTGGTGTATCTTGTAAGTGCTGATATAAATCTCTAAGGAAATGTTCAGTATCCTTTAGACTAGTTGTATTTTTGGCCAATATAGGTTTAAGGTGTTGTTCAATGTAGATGGACAGGGGTTTGGTGCACCACCCTCTACCTACCGCTATAAGTCTCATGGGGGGTATACTTGGGTGTTTGTGGATCTTAGGCGTACCCTGTATGATAGGTATAATTGGGTCAGATACTAAAAAATAATTATAAAGTTCTAAGTTGATCTGTCCTAGTTGTAAACATTCAAAAAGTTCATTATATATTCTGTTAATACATTGTTTCACTTGCTTTATGGTTAAAGAAGCATATACCATATTGTTGTTAAGCATAACATTCATAGCATTACTATAAAAGGCATAGTCCTTAATCACCAAAGATCCTCCCTTGTCAACTGGTCTAATACTTAGGGTAGGGTCATGACATAAATGTTCAAGAGCTAATCTTTCATTCTTACTTAGATTAAAAAATTTTTAGTACTTTTTCTTTCATTGTACATAGCATAGATGTCATTCATGCAAGCTTTCACAAAAACATCAAGTGCATCTATCAAAGCAGGTATAAAACAACTAGCTTTTCTAAATGTATTAATGTCATTACGAGCATTATTGGTTCCATTAAAATACATTTTCAAAGAAACATTTCTTATAAACATTTTCAATTCAATAATGATTTCAGCGTCATTTTGTTTGCGGGTATGAAACTCATACCTTTGTTTAGAACATTCATCTCCATTTGATTTAGTCTATGACTAGAAATGTTCCATATTAGGGTGGATCCCTGTTCTGCACATTTTCTTGAGTGTTAGTGGATTCCCTTCTTCCACAGATGCCTTCCTTTTTAGACGTCCTCTCCCCATCAGACATTCATAAAAACTGGAATTTCGAATGGGGAGTGGATTTACCAACAGTCCATTTGCACTGAAAGATGTATTGGGTTGATTATTAGTTCCAGTATTGTGGACATACTCTTTCCTGCGTGCCCCTGTGTTGTTTACAATATCTGTGTTGGCTTTAACACAGACTGCTGATATAGAATTAAGTTGCTGGATGGGATGTGCCTCCTTCGCATTAGGTTCTGAATTGACATGTAGGTTATCTTGATTTAAGGTGGAACCTGTATTTGAGGCTAGAGAGTTAGTTTCTGCTTCATTTTGCGTAAATGATAAGAGGAACTGGGATGATCATAACTTTTGTTGATATGTGAGCCATCAGCCCTTTCATCCCTGGGCCAAGCAAACATCCTCCCTTTAGAGAAGTCATTTAAATCTCATTGAATTTCTTTCTTTTGTAATTGAGCAGTTGCTTCTCGTAGGCACTAACAGTCTCTGTGACATGCTCGACCTTAAGGTCGACGATAGATGGAGGGTAATTCTCATATAATTCTCTCTGAAGTTTTTCTAGGTCAGATCCTAGTGTTACTTCTTGAGGTTTGAAAAATTTTATTAATAATCTCATGTAGCTATAACTCGTATCTAGATTAATTTGCTGCCATTGAGTTAGTAAATCACTATATAGGCTTCCATAAGTGGACATGTTCAAAACCCTTAGCCCACGGGGAACGATATGCATATTAAGGCAAGCCTCAAAATGAAATCTTTGAGCTTTAAGTCTCACTAACTTTTGTGCATAATTTTCCAATTTGTGTATATCCTTTCTAAAGGCATTTAAATCGTACTCACAGTCAATAGAATTGTCAGTCACTGTTTTATCAGGTATACAGTCCAGCAGGGGATTCTCAGAGCTCCAAAAGAAGGTAGAGATATTCCTGTGACCAGTCACATTTCCGCTATTCAGCTCAGATGGTAATCCATGGTTTAATGGAATTGAACAACTTTCTGCCATGCCCTTACACCAGTACAGTAATCACCAGAGTTTCAATCACAGGAAATATTAAAAATAAAACAGCTGGAAAGATTCACACAGTTACAGAAAAACAGTACTTAACTATTGTCACTATATTTGCCTAACTGATTTACAGAATTACTATCCCCTGGTTACTTGCTAGAACAAGGCAAAATTAAGTAGGTGAGGGATCCTACTGTGTCAGGTTCCAAGAAACAGACTGCTCAGACTGACTAAGAGACTTCTCAATATAATATCAAAATATTTCTAGGATAGCTTAAAGAATGACATCACATCTGGTTATCTGATTCTGTTTCCTCCACTATCACTACCACTAGAAGCTGCCAGGAATTTAGTACCTATATACAGTTAGAGTTTTGCTGAGATCTGCTGCAGCTCCTGGAAGTCATAAAACAATTTCAAACCTCCACCCTTCCAGAATAGCAATTAGCTCCCTGCCACAGACAATACAGAAGGCTTCCTAATACTTGGTTTCCCAAATATTTTGTCTCTGGCTACAACCAGAATTGTAAGATGCAATCCCTATGGCTATATTTAATTTCAACTATTTTTCAAAGTAAACTGGGATTGAGATTAACCTCTTCTCTTCCAGTGTCCTCTCTTAAAACACATATTTAATTCAGTTACAATAAGGTCAGGACCCACTGTTGGTATATTTTTACCACAGTCAACTTTACAAATACATTTTCAACAGAAGAATATGTACAAATCAGTTTGATGTAAAAATGACATATAATTCCTTACAAAATTCCAGCTAGCTGTGCTGGCATATTTTACACATCCACTGCCCTACTTCTCCTAGCATGGCTGGCAATACCTCAGACCATCACACTAGCTATATACATCAAAAATACTATTTCCTGTGATCTGGGTATTATATACCAAAGTAACTTTCTTTTGTTTAGCATAGTTTCTCTTAGTATTATATACATTTGTCAGTTTCTTTTTTTTCTGGTTATTTGCTGTGACCATCTTTCTTTCATTTTTTTCTACTTCATATTTTATATCTGCAGATTGTTGTATCCTGAATTGCAATGGTATTTGTAGTACTGTGTTTAACAGGGGTTGAGTGAGTTCTGTTTGCACTTTGCATAATACTATTTATCTCTTCAGCCCAGTTTATATATATATATATATATATATATATATATATATATATATATATGTGTGTGTGTGTGTGTGTGTGTGTGTGTGTAGCAAAGGTTTCCAGGCTATGCATACTGTGTAAGAGCAGTCATGCAAAGCAAAGTCTAGACTTATTATCATTGGACAAGATACAGGGAGGCATACTCATTTAAAAAGTCCTCAGTGACAAATCATTTAAGTACAGAATTATAAAATTTAAAAGAAACAACAAATATCTAAAGCAATAATCACATAATTCACAGAAATGACAACAGATGGTAAATGATGTCAAATCATATGAAGAAATCAAACAAATAATATACAAATATTACACAAATTACACTAACCTGAGCTAAATTTGTAAAAAGGGAAGCACTTCATAAAGTAGTTATTGGGGCCTACCACACCACTCATGCACATCATACGAAGATGCAAGATCTTGTGCTTGTGACCATTCAAAGTCTTGGCTCAATTTAAAACTAGCTAAGTCCCTTGCGAGGGCTACAGATTGCCTGTTTGCCTATAGTCTATCACTTTCTTCCTTCAAACAATAAAATCAGAGGTAAGAAAGAAAATACAAATCAAATAAATCTTCTGCTATTAAACAATTATATGCTGGGAAGTTTTCTTTCTTCCTCTCTTGCATTATTGAGTGACGTATTGCTGATTTGGATACATTTAAGAGGGCTTTAGCTCAATGGTTTAAAAATATTACATTTCTAACAGAATAAGGCAAACTCTTAATTGGTCTGCATTGGCTTTGAGTTAGTATATAGTATCAGTGAATCATTAAAAGCATAAAACAACATTTGAGATAAGGTCTGCAGTGTCCTACCTGCAATCTGTAACAAGTTATAACCATCTAGGCACCGTGGATGAGCTAGAGTGTGCCTGCCTATGATCTCTCCCTTTTTTCTAACAAACAGTAAAATCAGAGATAAAAAATTAAATATAACTCAAAGCTTCTGCTTCCAAACAGTTACACAGGAAACTACAAAAAACAAAACTGGATGGTTTGATATAATAGATTGGTACAACTGACCTTATAGTCTATCAGCTGATTTGAGGGTGTTATGTGTCTTGCTTTTTGAAATATAAAAGATCCATTCTTATCTGACCCTTTAATTTCTTCACTTAACCAGTGGCTTTACAAACATTGGCAACAGGGACCAGAGTCAACACTATCAAATAAGCAAAACTCACTGGAGGGATAGCTTCCTAGCTCATTATGTTTCCAGTCTATGGAACAACCTACTGTTACAGGCCAACAAAAATTAAAAGAAAAAGATATGCAATAAAAGTCTTTTGTGTTTTTATTTTTCATTGCATGTCTTTTGGGTTCTTGCTTTTTATTTCACATATTTTGGTACCTGTGTAGCAGTTGGATATGTTATTTAATATGGTATTTACTTTTAGAGATTGTCTTGATGATTGGATGGAGAAACAAATTTATACCAGGATCATTCTGTACCACCCTGCTTGTGTTGGGTGTGAATGCTATTAAGTGCTTGAAAAAGTTTGCAAGAACTTTTAGTTGTGTCTACTTAAATATGTGTATGGATAGGTATCTCATGGTCCCCTTAATCACTTGTTAATTTCTCCAAGTCTTTTGGGTTTCTAATACCATGATGGGAATGGACCTCATTCCTAAGTCAAAGTATGATTAAAGTTCATGAAATGAGTATTGTTTCAGTCTTTGATGTTAACCAGAAGTGCTCTTTGCAGCACTGGCAATGTGCCCAAGAATGACTCCTTCTGCAATTCATACTTCAACTTCTTGTTAATTTCTCCAAATCTTTTGAGTTTCTAATACCATGATGAGAATGGACCCCATTCCTAAGTCAAAGTATAATTAAAGTTCATGAAATTAGTATTCTTTCAATCTCTGATGCCAACCCGCAGTGTGCCCAGTAATGACTCTTTCTGCAATTTGTATGGAGTTACATGTATTGGTAAAATATCTAAATATGATTGTAGATTCTTTTTTATAAGACCCGCTGCTTCTATTGCTATTGTAACTGTCTGGGTATCTTTCTTCCACATTGCTTTCATTTCTGTCTGCCTGCAAATCCTGGTATTTTATGACTTTGTGCACCTGTATGCAAGACACAGTAGTCACTGGGTGTGGTGATTTCAATGATCAATGCTACTTTTGTCTTCTTTTCATAGACCACTATTTCTGGTTTTCTCACATACATCTTTTGAACTGTTGGTATACCCGTGGTGGTGGTGCTGCGGTAGCGTTGTCGCCTCATAGTAAGACGCTGTCCCGTTTGATTCTCAGCTAGAGCGTCTTCTGCATGGGGACATGCGAGAATGGGCATACCTTCGTTGAAGGTTGTGTGTCAGGGCTGGTAACTCGGCACGTAAAAATCAACTACCAATCATTAGTGGACCGTAGTTTTGCTGTGGCGACCCCTAACCGGGAAAAGCCAAAAGACACAACAACATCTTTTGAACTGTTGGTAATGGGTGATGCCATGTGATGTAGACTTCATAATTTTCTATGATGCTTTGTGGCTCATGTTTCCAGTGTTTTTCAACTGCTTCAATGCCATAATGTTTGCACAATCCCCAGTGCAACCGTCTTGTCACATTATTATACCTTTCAGTATACAGTACTTTAGTATTAGTATATCAAAACTAGCAACAGCATGTGCGACTATTTCCAATTCTGTTTTACAAAACCTACATTTGTTTGTTTCTCCCACATGTTCAATGGACTTTGTAAACTAATGTGTACATAGCCCACTATCTTGGGCTGCCAATATTAACCTTTAATCTTTTAGTTTGAATTCGTCTCTCCTTAACCATTCCTGTATTTGACCCTGATCAATATGAGGTTCTTCAAGGAGTTTTCAATACCTGCAAATATATTAATGCATTTTCCACATTTCTTGCCTTCTCATCTGATCCTTCACCTTACATTAATTTTTTTTTTTTTGTACATCCAGTTGTTGCCTGATTGTTTTATCTACTTTTGTTTGATTTCCATTCCTGTTTGATGCTGATATGCTTCTTTTAAACTAAGCAGGGAAGTCATCTTAGATTTATTCTCCTCATGTTTCAAAACTTTCCCTACATTTGGGTTTTGTGAGGTCAGCAGATATGTGAGCAGTCCCACGACTGCAGATCTATATACATGTAATCAATTTCAAGTAGGCCTATATCTCCTTCAGAATGCGGAATATATAATCTTGGTATGCATTGATTTTTATAAATCACTTGATGAGCATAAAGCAACCTTCTTGTTTTCCTGTCTAATCTATCCAACACCTTTGAGGCCAGTCAATCACTACAAAACTGTAAGTTAGGAGAGGAAGAGCAAATTGGTTTATAGCTTGAATTTTGTTCCTAGATGTCAACACTGTTTTCAGGATTAATTTAAATCTTCTAAAATATTTCTTACTAAGTTTTATTTGCATTTGTTCATCTTTTATTGTTGATCCTTCATCTATTCCAAAATATTCATATTCTTGCCCAAGTTCTTTTATATCATATTCTTGTTCCAAACTGATGTTTTCTTGGTGCTGCAGTTTTTCTGCTTTAAAGGTTGCTTTCGCACATTTATCAAGACCAAATGACATTCTTATATCATCTGAAAAAGTTTTGACTACTGCAGTTGTGCTTTCAGTTCCTCATCTGATGAACTATGCAGTTTTACATCATCGGCAAAGCCTGGTAATTGTGATAATGTCCAGAGAGATGAAAGTAGTTAACTATTTTGTTGTGTGGTAATCAACCTGTAAAATATTTCCAGTGTGGTTGAGTAGTTTATTCCTGTGGAATTTCTCATGGTCTGTGTGTTCTTGGGGGCTAATAGTCATTGCTCACAGATTAGCTTTCCCAAATGGCAGTCTGTTCTATGGCAGAGTCTGTTTGAGCTCTCCATAGGAAATTCCTGAAATGTTTTCACCTTAAATAAAAATGATTGATTATAGCTCCACCCTCAGTTCATAGGCAATTAATGTCCTCTAATTCATGTTATTCCTTATGACACACAGCTTTTTATTCTGTCTTAAGCAGAATGTTTAATTTTACAACAAAAATACATACTGAAATCAAACACATGCTACACTTAAAGAAATGTCAATCTCTCCGTACCACACGCTCCAGGGAACTAAACCTTGTTACCACAATAAACAGAACATGCTGGAGGGATAGATTCCTGTCCCAGAGACTTCCCATACTCTGGAACAAACTATTCATTCATGTCAAGCAAAGCTCCTCATTGGTCCTCTTTAAGAAAAATCTTGACAACTGGATGGGAAATAGAAAATTCACCCCGGGGATCACTTCTGTGGCACTGCTTGACAGGGGCACAGGAAAATAATTTTCTTGGGTGGCAAAAGCCAGGGAACCTTTTTGGCTAGGCTTATATACGCCCCAGGGCTGATAGCCTAGTATCTACCTGTGAACCTATGAACCTAGTACCTACCTATGGAACTATGAACAGTATAAATAATACAAACCAAAAGATTTACCTTTCTCACAGAGTAGTCTTTAAATGGCATAGGGCCAGATTCAATAAAGCCTACACTAAATGTACACTAAGTGTACATGATATGTATTCAATAAAATTCTTATCACATATTTTGTGCTTTCTAGTCACTCAGAAAGATTACACTAAGCGTACATGTACTCTATACTTTGTGGTAACTTTTATGAACCCTGTAAATATTTAAAGCTGCAAGAATATCAACAGGAAAACTAAATTTAGGAGGAAGAAGGTATGCATTATGTCTGTGTTGTCTGCTCACTCAGAACAGTGTACACTTAGTGTAGGCTTTATTGAATCTGGTCCATAGTGTATTTAAACCTTCTTGGGAAAGCTCTGATATGTGCTCTTCCCCTTAAATAAAAAAAATAAAATAAAATCTAACTTCTATCTATTCACTCTCCTCCCTGTTAACCTCCTTTAATTCCCATGACTCACTAAGAGACACCCTGGAAGACACTGACATTGGTTTAGTGACTGAGACACGGTTTAAAATTGTGGAGAGCACTTTGGCTGTGAAGGGCTATAATGCCTTCCACATGTTTAGACCAGCTACTGTGCAGAACGGGAAAAAAGGTGAGGTATATCAGTCTACATTCAGAAGAGATGTACAGCAAGGCTGGTAAGGTAGCACAATGCACTAGAGCTCCTTCATGTTCAAATAAACATCAGAAAGGTTCCACGCCATGTATTTGCCAGCTATAGAACTCCACACTGAGAAAGAAAATAAAAAAAACACAATGCCTGTTTCAGGAACTAGAATCACTAAGTAATAAAACCAATATCATTTTCCTATGTGATCTAAACTACCACCCATAGGCTGGGAAACCTACCCCACCACTAGTGCTCAAGCACAGAGATTCCTGTACTTTATCAATACAAATACCCTGGAACAATTAGTCTGAGTATGTAGTAGAGGGAATAACATCTTGGATATCATCCTTAGTAATATGGGAGCATTTTGCACCATCCCTTGTGTATCTTAATGACATGTTAGGTCTGACCATAAAGCAGTCTACTTCAAAATAAAACAAACAATAGATCTCTTCCACCTGTGGTACCTTTAGAAATTTCTTTAAGACAAACTACCTACTTTTAAGTGACACATTGGCAAACTTCAAATCACCACCAAACCTAGTGAACTCCACAGAATATACAGAAAGGTGCACCATCACACTGTATGCGCATGTAAACAGATGTATGGATACAGCTGTACCCCTTAGGTAGAAGTGCAAGGCAAACCACAGAAACAGACACACAAAATGGAACCATAATACCAACAAGCTTTATAATAAAAAGAAATGAATTTTAACCAAAAGTAAATAATTTCCAGAATGACTTTGGCTTGTGTAGCTATTTTAGCCTCAAACTTGACAGTGACAAGAGCTCTAACAACCAGAAGACATTTTTAGTTATGTTCGTAATCTCAAAAGCACTATGCAGCAATGTGCTGAGCTGATTGTGAGTGATAATACATACACTGAGGTTGAAGATATAGCTAACCTACTGGCCGATGAATTTAGCTCTAAATTTAACCCTCTCTCCCTCTGTCCTTTGTCCTATAAGATACACCTGAAAATGTCTCTCCTATAGCCATCACACAAGACCAAATCCAAAAAATACTGCATTGTTGAGTCCTGACAATATCTCTGGATCCATCTTAAACAGCATGAAGCACAATTTAACCACACCCCTAACATTGTTTGATCTCAATCTGCATACAGGTTTTGTACCAAGTGATTGCAGAACAGATACAAACATTCCCCTGCATAAGGGAGGACTTTCCACAAACCCAGGCAATTACATACCCATAAGTCTGACCAGTCTCATCTGCAAAGCCATGGAAGACTTATCATGGACTTAATCATTCAGGACAGAGAGAACTTCCAAAGACTGGACCCATCTCAGTTTGAATTATTCAAGGCAGGTCATGCTTACTTAAGCTTTTAGATTTTTTTTTAAAAAGTCACCAAAGCAATGGCTGAAGGCAAAATGGTAGACACCACACTGTGACCTGGCCAAAGCTGCTGGATCACCAACTGGCTCACAGATAGGCTGCAGATAATTAAAACAGGGGAAGTTACCTCCACGAAGAGTCTAGTCATCAGTGGAGTCCCCAGGGTTGTGTGCTGGGACCTCTCCTGTTGACATCTACTTTTCTGAAGTAAAAGTCAATACCAAAGGGGCTCAGGCTGATTAAGCTTGCAGATGACTGCAAGCTAGGTGCAGTCATTGAATCTCTAAATGGTATAGCCATCCTGCAGGAAGGTTTGTCTCAAAAAAAATTACTGGTATCAAAATTATGGTCTGAAACTTAATGCCAAAAAATGCATATTTGTATCCTTTGGGAAGTCATATACTCCAGGGGAACAGCCACATTGACAAAACACCCCTAGGAGATGACCCAGTTGTTTGGGATTTAGGAACTTATGTGGACAGCAACCTAACTTTTGACTAACATGTGTCTATTGTTGTAAGAATGTCCTTCTGTATTGCACTGCTTATAAACAAAGGGATTGCATCTAGATCTAGGGGTGTCATTGTCCCCTTAAATCAGCCCTCATTAGACCAGTCATTGAATATAATACCAGTATGGCATGTATCTGCCCAGACACATGCAACAACTCAAACCCCAAGAGAGAGGTTTTATTAAAAAGATACAAGGCCTGAACAATATGTCATAAATGGACTGACTCAAAGCCCTGTCACTATACTCTCTGCTAAGAGCTTACCTGTGTCTTGCATACAATACATCCTCTTACAAATTACTGATGGATTTACTGCAGATTAGCAAGTCAGATATCCTCAGAAATACTCAGTCTAGGGATCTAAACTTCCTCTGCAACACCAACAGAATGGTTTTGAAAAAGTCAGCACTAAGGCCATGGATGAGGATAAAACAGTCTGTACTGCCTACCTTGAACTGGCTAGGACATGGGACAGGTTATTTCAAGCACAAAAAGGGAACTTGTCTAAACTTAAAATGGTCCAGAAAGGCAGCAAACTTTGTACTTACCTATGAATGTATGACACAGCTTTTAAAACCCTGCAATAAAAATACACTCTGCAGTCAAGTAAAAAATGGACATGAATTTTACTTTTCATACACAGCAGTCTGATCCATGGCAGAGCATATCTGAACTTTTTCAGGAAAACCCTGAAAAGTTTTATTTTCCCCTTAAATAAATATTTATCTCCTCCCTATCTTCCTAGCTAATTAAGCTTTTCTAATTCATATAATTCACCAATATATATATTTTAAGCAGAACTTTTAATAAGAAGGGAAAATGACCACAACATGCTGTAATAATAATAGTAAACTCTGCAATCAACCTAGAATACATTATAAGGAATTCATATCAAGCCATTTACCTTTCCGATTCAGCAATCAGTTCTATTAGAAACAGTTTGAGATTTCTCTGGAAGACTCCATACACATTCCCCCATTTCCCTTTAAAAATTCTTGTATCTAGCACTTCCTCTGTTCATAGCTAATTAATCACATATCATCATTCCATTGACTCAAGAAGCCACACAGCTTTGTTTTTTGAAGTTTTAATATACAAGGGAAACACACTGCAGTAAAAATGCACTTTACATTCAAAGAAGAAAACAATATAAAGGATACAAATAAAGGAGCACATTTCCCACATAGCAGTCAGCTCTGTAGCACAGTATAATTGAGAATTCTTAGGAAAACTTTGAATTTTCTTCTTTTCCCCTTAAATACAAATTGTAATTTTTAGACCCTTCTTTAGTTCACAGGTAATTAACCTCTCCGTGTGCCTATGACTCAGAAGAAGACACAGACTTGTATCTTGTTCTAAGGAAAACTTTTAATATGCAAAGGAAAAGGGCATTAGCATATTGTAGTACAAATACACACTGCTGTCAAACTGTGCAAACATAAGAAATACAAACCAAGAAGTTTAGCTTTCCCACAGAGCAGTCTATTATATTATAGAGTCTGTCTGAACATTCTCAGGAATATCCTGAAGTGTTTTATTTTACCATTAAATAAAACACGTATCTAAGACCCTTTCTCATTTCACAGAAACTCATAAAAAGAGACACCTTTGCTTTCTGTTCTAAACAGAACATTGTCTAGCCTTGGTTTTTCCTTTAACAGCTCTTCAACCATTAATTTTTATGGAGAGTGCAAGGCTATCTGCGCCTTGTGGGTCATTTAAAGCCTAATTTCCTGTAGTGAGAATTAAACCCTCTACCTTTTGTATGTGAGGTAAACACCTTAACAACTATGCCAAGCCCCACTACCTTAACAAATACGCTTAGTGTCCTTGTGTTCATTAATTTCCTGATCTCAGTCACCCTTCATAACTCATGTCTCATCTTACACAGTAAATCTGTCTAATCTACTTTAATGAATTCTCAATTCACACTCATTAACCCTTTGAAGCCTATTATCTTAACTTTCAATTTTAGTGTAAAATTCAAATGTCTTTCATTTAGTGACTTAAATCCTCAAGCATCTTTCAATGTCTATTTGTTGTTAACTTTTCTTGTTGGACAAATTATTTTAATATACTAATAGTATCTTAGAGCGTCTTCTGTGTGTCGACGTGCGTGAACGGGCATTCCTTCGTTGAAGGTTGTGCGTTAGGCCCGGCAAGCCAGCACGTGAAAGTCTACTGCCAATCATTAGCGGACCGGAGTTCCGCTGTGGCGACCCCTAACTGGGAAAAGCTGAAGGACACAAAAATACTAATAGTATCTGAAAGATTGCTCATCTTCATTTACATTTGCCTATTTTCATATGTTGTTGCATTTATTTTTAGTGTTTGATCTGACATTCATTGCATACTTTGGTAAATTGATAGTTAAATTTAATTGTATTTTATTCTGGGGGGATTCTCCTGCTTTGGCCTGCTTTGAAAATTGGCACTGACTAGAGTAGGGTTAACCCAGTTAACGAGATGAGACATAATCAAACAAAATCAGGAAAAGAAGCAAACAAACAAGCAAGCAAATATGTCATAGCAGAAATATCAATCCTTCCTGAAAAAAAATAGCTCAAATGTTTATACAAGACAGACTGAACACTCTTTTACCACTTAAGTCAAAATGTCACTTTCTCCCAGCCAGATTGAGAAAATGCATATTAAAAAAAAAAGAAAATACTTCATATTCCCAGATTACATAAAATGTAGAAATTCTGCTCACAGTACCAGTTTCGTCATTATAATAAATCAGAGTCCTGTCTATAGCCGTTTACGTTATTTGATCTATAGCACAAATTATTTTCAATTATAGTTGCAAAGGAGGCAAGATATTTACAACTGCTGTAACCTTTAAACCTACACACATTTAATATTCATATGTACTTTCGAGGAAATACAGTCATCTTATTTTTTAATTTTAAAAGTATCCTTTGTATTGATCTTATAGCCTGCAGAAGTGATCAGTTCACAAGATGCTTAAATGAAAGTCAATACATTTCAAGTGGTAATTGCCATTATTTTCAGTTCTGCTTTTACTAGTTCTGCCTTGTAATATTTTTTGCAGTTGTTTTGCTCTCCAGGAAGGAAAGATTCTTCCTAAAAACGTGTTTAATATTGGTATACTAACACTTGAGCATGTAGTGTAACTACATACCTTTCAAACTCAGAGCAAAAGCTCTGGACAAAGCCTAAAGTAATGTTGGGACAAAGGTCCGTACAAACATAAACAGTTGTTAGAGAATAATATAATATAATATTAGCATGCATTTTCTGAAGGATATGAAGTCTAAAAGTCAAATGTCACTCATTATTTAATGATTTCAATCCTCAGTGACTTACAAAGAAAAAATACAAATATTATGAGGGGTAGATCAGAAATATCAGAGAGAACTGAAATATGAAATTCTGGACATTAAGAAGTTTGTCTAAGCATACCAGGTACAAGCACTTGTGTGACGACAGTGATGACAGTGTAAGCAGATTCGATGTTAATAGTTATGTTGTCCCAGAGTATGCATGGTGTAAACAGATCTGGTGTCAATACCAGTGCAGTGACAGGGTGTAGTGTAATAAATCTGGTGCATCTTTAGAATTCTTCTGCCATTTATTCTTTGGTGGTAGTTTTATCATTTTGTAAGTCCTGCAAAAGAGGGTTTATTATTGAATAGTAATGGAAACATTTGCCTTCATCAGTATCCTGCAAAAACAAATTCAGTGATCACATCTGCTGTATTACTAAAGGTGAAACATTCATTCAAGGCTAAATTGACAGTTTAAGCAAATAGTTTTTACTATTACTGCTCCAAATACTTTATGATTTTCATCAGGAGTAGGTGAAAGTCTCCATGCAACTCATCGAATGAAGTTCTGCCAAAGGACTTCAGAGTGAGCTAAGCTTCCAAACAAAGGAGCTGCCTGAAAGACGTGATTCATGCATTTTCTTAAGGAACACAATAAAGAAAATGGTTTCAGGGCAGCTAGTTACCTTTCACAGTAGAAATGTATGTTAAATGAAATTAAATAGAAATGTACTGGAAGATTACCCTCTGGGTGTTCATTTTCTGGAAAATATTGCCATTTTCAACACTGGGGTTTTCACTGTCCTTTGAAGACAAAATTGAATTTCAGTACTAGTAGATTATTGACTCTGCTGTCAGTGGCTAAAAGCAGAGATAGCTACTTAGTTAGCTATGCCACAAAAATCAAACAACACATTCAAACCTTGTGTAAGTACACAAGAATTGAATGTGTTGTTTGATTTTGGCACAACCACAAAAGTAACTTAGATACCAACTACCTCTGCCCATTCAGAATTTTTCTTCCTTTGAAAAGTATCTTGCAAGTGTCAATAGTTTATTATTTCTCTTTTTTTTAATTACTCCAGATCTTTAGGGTTTCTAATACCATAACAGCAATGGACCAGTTTCTGTCAGGGTATTATTAAAGCTCTGAAATTAAAATTGCTTCAGTTTTTGATATGGTCTTTTGTGAATTAGTAATGTACCCAGACTTGCCTTCCTCTGTAATTCATATGGAGTTATTGCATATTTGTATTTATGTATTCTTGAAAATTGTTTTTATTAGTCATATTGTTCCTATTATTGTAACTATCTTGGCATCATTATGCCGCATTGCTCTAGTTTCTGTTTGCATTTCCTGCTATTTTTAACCTTATTTCTCTGAGTATTTAAGTTAGTAAATGTACAGACTGTAGCTATTTCAACAATTATTACTTTCTCATCTTTTCTTCAACTACAGTGTCTGGCTTTCTTGCTTCCAGATGATTGCATATGAACAGCACGTCTATTTTCAGTAATTCTTTGTGATTCATGTTTCCAATGCTTCTTGGCTACCCACACTGTTTACACAATGTCTAATGTAGCAATCCTTCTATATTATTGTGTCTTTCAATGTACACATCCTTGACAATAAATATATCACAAGCAGCAATACTGTGTAAAACTGTTTCTAGTATTATGGAACGAACATTAGTATGTGTATCACACATTTTCTATAGACTTTGCAAACCAATGTGTATGTTGTTCTTTGCCTTCTGCTGCTGCTATTAATCTTCATCTTTTGATTTAAATACCTTAGCCACTCAGCTCTTGATTAATGTGTTTGTTCCAGTAGTTCTCTATACTTGCCATTATAATTGTTGGCTTTCTAGATTTCTTTCCTTTTCTTCAGTCCATGTCCTTTATATTCTTTGTTTTGTTTCTTGGCACTTTCTGCAGTTACTTGATATAAACACAGACCTATTTTCTTCATGAAGTAGAGCCATCACTGTGTTTGGCTCTGATGTTATCAGCAAATGTGCATGTAGTCCCACAAATGCACACCTATACATATAGTACATTTTAAGGAGGCTCATATCGCTTTTAGAATGAGACATATATAATCTTGCCATGCACTGATTTTATATATTACTTAAGAATGAAACAGTTTTCTTGTTTACTTGTACAACTTACCCAGCACTTTTGGAGCCATTTAAGTAAGAGCAGAAGGAGCCTGCAAGTTTATAGCATTTTTTTCTCTCCAGATGTGAAGACAGTTTTCAGTATTAGTTTTAGTCTTCTGAAAAAAACTTTTTACTAAGTTTTGTTCTGAGTTGTTCATGGAGTATTGCTGATCTTTCATCTCTTCCCAGATATTGATATACTCCCTATTGTTCAAGATCATTTGCATCACCTTCCTCTTTCAAGTTAATATTTTCTTGATGTTTTATTTTTTCTTCTAAAGGTGTTGCTTTTGCACATTTATCAAGGTCAAATGTCGTCCTGATTTCATTAGAAAAAAGTTTTAGTCATTTGTACTTGCACATCCAGTTGCCTCCATGATGAGCTACACAGTTTTAAATCATTCACAAAAAGAAGGTGCGGTATTATTTGACAATGTTGTTTTCAGTCTAATTAGTAAATAACTTCACAGCTTAAGGGCAAAGCAAAACAACAGTGGTGACAAAGAATCACCTTTGTATTTATATACTTGAGACAGTAATTTGCCCTTTATCATAGTTCAGTTCTAAAGTCTTTTATACCACTGTTTTATAGTGGCAATTTTGTCATGTATTAATGTATGATTTATTTTATACAGATAAATGCATTCTACTGTCCATGAATATGAAAAACTGACAAATGATTGTTTTTTTCATAATATACCCATGTCATATGTGATCATGTGAGGTATTGCCAGATATATCAGGAGAAGTTGGGCAGTGGATGCCAACATGGCTAGCTGAAGTTTTGTAGAGAATTATATGTCATTTGTATATTAAACTGATTTGTACAGGTGCTTGCAATGAAAATGTATTTGTAAAGCTGCTTGTGTTAAAAATGTACCAACAGCTGGTCCTGCTGGGCAGAACAGAAATATACTTGTATGTCAGATTGTATTGTAACTGTTAAAATGAATATAATGTAACAGAGGATACTGGAAGAGAAGATATTAATCTCAGTCCACTTAATTTTGAAAAATAGTCTGAAATTAAAATATCTGGTTTAGCCCATAAAGATTGTATCTTACAATTCTGATTGCAGCCAGAAACAAAATGTCTGTGAAAACCAGGACTAGGAATCCTGCTGTATTGTCCTTCGGGGTGAACTAATTTTTACCCTGGAAGGGTGAAAGCTTTTGAAATGATTTTATAGCTTAAAGATGCTATAACACATCTTACCAAAGCTGTGTGTGTGTATTATGACACATAAGTTCTAGATTCTGGTTTACTTTCTAGTAAAAGGGTACTGTGAGAACCAGAAATCAGGTGACCAGATGTATGTGATGTATGTACGTATACGGTTTACTAAACCCCTAACTCCTAAAATGTCAAGTGCCTCAGCACTACTTCTAAACATTACCCACTTGATATTTTAGGTCAAAATCTTACTTTTGTGCATAAATCAGCTCAGAATTTGAAAAACTATTTTGAACATCCCACAAATGTGAATAGTAAAATGATTAATGGAACTAAAAAATGTGGGAGATGTAATTATTGTAGTTACATCTTACAAAACAAAATGGTGTCTGTAGGTAATTTGGAACAGGGTATTAGGTCGAACACAGGAATTTGTGGCAGTTCTGGTCTTGTATACATTGCAACTTGCTCCAAATGTAATGATTTCTACATTGGGAAAACTGTTAGGAGTTTACATATATGTATATACGAACACTTGTATGTCATTAAAAACAAAGATGAGAGCAATGCTTTATATAAGCATACCATGTGGCTATGATTCAAAATTCCTATTTGGCATTTTGAAAAATTTAAAAGGGATGACAAGGGAGGCTTTTGGGAGAATAGGGTAGAGGAATGTGAACGTAAATGGCAACTAAGGCTGAATGCAACAACTTTGCCTGGTATTAATGAAGATATATCTATTTTGCCCTTTTTAAAGAAAAAAAAACAATGATTTTACGATCTATTTAGTGAAAATGTTACTGTTTATTTAAGGGAACATTGAGTGAGTAAGTCACATGATGATTTTAAATGCTATTTAAATGATGGTTTTATTTTGTAAAATGGTTCTGATGAAGTTCCTTTGGTGAATGAAAGTGCTTGACCATTTTTTGTTTTTGAATTAAAGTGTTATTCATACTACTACATCTTGTCTGGACCTTATTGGGAATTATTCACCATGTCATGTTATTTGGTATACGTTTATTTTTGCCTTTGGGTACACACTGTTGTTTGGTTCTTTTGCTACCTATCCCCTATGTTGAGCTTCCGAGTTTATTGTATGAGAAATGCCTTATTGTCTCTATGACTCTTATTTTGCCAAGCATTTTCTTTTTTTTTTGCATTTATGTTCGAAAATCAGCGAATCTGCTTTTCAATTTGCTGATTTTCGAAAATTGAAAACTGTCGCTGTTTTGATTTTCGTGGTTCCGATTCACTCATATGAGCGATTGCACCAGTGTGTTTCGCTGTTGTAAAGGTAAAACAAATTGCCTCATGTTTACTGACAGGTAGTTAATTCTCAAACAAATGAATATGGTATGTGAGAGATGTATTATCACAATGCCACTGGAGGCAAAGCTCTCACGTAAAAGTACTACTAATGTCAAGAAGGTTGTCGGTAGTACACATGCTGCACCCATCACAAACAATTCAAAGCAGATATATAGACCCACATATGCTGAGGCACTTAAGTGAAAAATTCCTAAACCCCAAAGACCTCCTAGATGAAGTACACATAATAAATACCCTCTGCAGCCCCAAATGCTCTCTTTCAAAACAACACCCACATCAACACTGAGTCACATCTCATGGAGCCTCTACTTCTAAGCCCATAAGGCAAGCCACCATATAATCCAACATTCTGGTTATTAGAGACTCCATTGTGAGACACAATGATATCCCTTTCACCAGGCTAAGGAGAAAGTCACGGTCGGTTGCTTATCAGAAGCCGGGATCCGCCTCATTATGCATGCAGTCATGTCATTAGACCACAAGTACCAGTATGACTCAGTCATAGTCCATGTGGGTATAAATGACCTGAGATGTACCTCCCTAGACTATACGCAGAGAGACATCATGGAGCTATGGGAATATTTGTCCCAGGCTGATTTAAGCCTAGCATTGAGCAACATTTTGTCTTCTCCAAGGATGATGCCACAATATGAAAAAAAGATGAAAGGCTTTAATAACTGGCTTAGTTTTTGCTGTCATTCTAAGGGGGTGCAATATTTGTCAGTATGGAAGGAGATGGTCAACAGACTATACTGCTTTGCCAGGGATGGTCTGCATCTCTCCCCTTTAGGCTTCAGAATATTAGCTAAACCATTGTCTTCCCCCACTGTGCCTTTTTTAGGCAATGCCAAACTTAAAGTACTTCTGATATAGCAAATAAAAAACAAGAAAATCTAAAGGTATTACTGCTCAGTCCTGGAAGTCTAAACAAAAAACTTCACTCCCTAGAATCTCTCTTCATCCTAGAGAATGCTGACACCTGTTGGTCACTAAGACATGGTTTACAACTGTGGGCAGCACACCAACAGTGCAAGGTTATAATGCCTTCCACACATTTAGATCAACTACTATACAGACAGGAACTAAAGGTGAAGGTGTCCAGATTAAGATCAAAAACAAATATACCTCAAGGCTACTCAAACAGGATAATGCACTTGAACTACTCCCATGTTCAAATCACCACAGGCAAAATCCAGTACCACCTCCTTGCAAGCTATAGATCCCTCTCTATGACTCTGGAAACCCATACCATGTATTTAAACTTATTGGAAACACTCACCATCCAACCCATTACCATATTCATGGGTGACTTTAATTACCCCACTATTAAGTTGGAATCCTATACAATACCAAACATACAGCCACAGAGATCTATGGATTTTGTAAAAACAAACTCCCTGGACCAGATTGTCAATACACCAACCAGGGGTGCAACCATACTGGATCTAGTCCTCTCTAATATGGGAGAGTGCTGCACACCTACAAGTGTAATGTCTTCCCTGGTAAGGTCAGACCACAAAATGGTCTCCTTTGAAGTAAAAATAAAACTTGGACCCCCAGCTAACCTTGGAATAGTCAGGAACTACTCTAAGGCTAACTTCCTACTATTAAGTGATAACCTGGCAAAATTTCAGCCCACATAAACCCTGAGAACACTGCTGCCTATGCAGAACTGTTCACAGAGACCCTATACAAGCATGTTAATAGAACTAACTCAAAAAACAACCTACCCTTGTGGAATCGCAAATTCAATAGGCTGTATAATAGAAGGAAGAAAATCATGGCAAAAAGTGTCATGTTTAATCATAGCCTCACCTCAGGCTTCATGCCCACTGAGTGGTGCACAGCTACAGTTATCCCACTCCATAAGGGGGATCCACCTTGGATCCTGGGAACTATCATTCCATCAGTCTGACGAGCCTGATCTGCAAGGCCATGGAACGTATTATCATTGACCTTATAAACAAAGACATTGGCAACCTTCAAACACTGGACCCCACCCAGTTTGGGTTCATGAAGGGCTGGTCATGTCTCCTGAACCCGAATGACTTCTTCGAATCAGTCTCCAGAGCTGTGGACGAGGGTAAGGTGGTCCACACAGCTATCTGGACCTCGCCAAGGCCTTCAACACCATCCTCCACTCTGAAATCATAGATAAACTTACTAAGCTGGGCATAAATCCCTACGTCACTCGATGGGTTGCCAACTGGCTTACTGACAGAACCCACACTGTAAAAGTAGCTGACTCCAAATCCAGCTCCAGACAAGTGACAAGTGGAGTACTTCAGGGTTCAGTCCTGGGACCACTCTTGTTTGGCATCTACTTCTCTGAAGTACAGGCCAATACTAAGGGACTCTGGCTAACAAAGTTTGCAGATGACTGCAAACTGGGAGCCATTATTGAATCCACAAATGATGTGGATATTCTACAAAAGGGTCTTACTACAGATGCTGTTTCTACAGATGCTTGGTGCCAGAACCATGGGCTCAAGCTCAATGCCAAGCAGTGTATAGTTATCCCCTTTGGAAAAAAAACATGTGCCCATAAATTACCACATAGGTGGCAGTACATTAAACACTTAAAGTGTGATAAGAGACTTAGGAACATAGGTGGACAGTGGTCTCACCTTTGATAACCACATTGCTACAACAGTCAGGAAATCCTTCTATGTGACACACCTCATCACTAAGGGCTTTTCATCCAGAAAAAAGGAGGTCATTGTCCCACTGTACTCATCCCTCATTAGACCCATTATGATGGGTATAACACCCCATTTGGTATGTACCTCACAAGACATCTAAAACAACTGGAAGGGCCGCAGAGACACCTCACTAAAAGAATGACAGGCATATAGCAGATGCCCTATGTTAACCGACTAAAAAAACTCCAGCTATACTCTATCACATATCGTCTACTCAGAGGCGATCTCTGCTTAACATACAAGGCAATGTCAAACCAAGAGCTGTTGGACATGATACACTTAAAGAAATCTAAATCCATCAGGTCCACATGTTCCAGGGACCTAAACCTTGTCATCACAATGAACAAAACATGCTGGAGGGATAGTTTCCTGACCCAGAGACTCCCCATACTCTGGAACAGACTGCCCATACATGTCAAGCAGAGTGCCTCCTTGGCTCTCTTCAAAAGGAACCTTGACAACTGGATGGGAGATAGGAAATTCTCCCCGGGGACCATGTCAGTCGCCCTGCAAGACAGGGGTCCAGGGAAGTAAATATTGTGGGAAGAAATAGTCAGGGAATTGTTATGGCTAGGCTTGTATAGGTCCTAGGGCTGATAGCCTAGTACCAACCAATTATGAAGTATATAATATATAATTATAAGTATATAATTATAAGTATGAACCTATAAAAAAATTAGAAGGTGCAGCACCCAGCAGGATAAAAGCACTCTCAAACTAAACAAACATCTCAGAGGACAAATAAAGTCTACCAAAGCCAAATGTGCGGTAAATTTGGCCTCCCAGGCCAAGGAAAACCTCAAGGCATTCTTTAGCTATGTCCACAACCTCAAAGGCAGAGCTCATTGTAAATGGAGTCACCTACACTGAGCCAGAAGATATAACAAACCTACTGGGGAACAAATTCAGCTCCAGCTTTACCCCTCTCTCCTCCTCAAGCTTCCCTCAGGAAATACCATCAAATATAACTCCTCCTGCTGTCACTAGGGAACAGATCCTTAATGCTTCCTCCAAGGCCAAGAACACTGCATCAATGGGCATAGACAATATCCCATGATGCCGTCTAAACAGCATGAAACATGACCTATCAGGTCCTCTGGAATTGCTATTTAACTGCAGCCTCCAAACAGGTTTCATGCTTCATGAATGGAGAACAGCAACAATCATCCCTCTGCACAAAGGTGTGTCATCCAGAGACCCTGGAAACTACAGACTCATAAGCCTCACTAGTCTTATATGCAAAGCCATGGAAAAAATTATCATGAAAATGATCAATAATGATAAGCAACCCTCCATACACTGGATCCAACCCAGTTTGGTCTCAAAAAAAGAAGGTCATGCCTACTCAACCTAGTAGACATCTTTGAGAAGGTCACCAAGACAATGGATGAGGGCAAAATGGTTCCCACTGCCTACCTTGACCTGGCCAAGGCATTTGACACACTACCCCACTCAGGCATTGTCAACAAACTCAAAAGGTTAGGTGAAAACCTGTATGTCACCCATTGGATAGCCACCTGGCTCACAGACAGGACTCAGGAAATTAAAATTGGGGAGTTCATCTCTACAAAGAGGCCAGTCACAAATGGAGCCCCTCAGGGATCAGTCCTTAGATCACCCCTTTTTGGCATTTACTTCTCTGAAGTCAAGACCAGTGTCAATGGTCTCTGGCTGACTAAGTCTGCTGATGATTGCAAACTAGGAGCTGTAATTGAATCCCACACTGACACAGTTGTTCTCTAGGAAGGGCTGACACAGACAAACAACTGGTGTCAGAGTCATGGACTAAAACTAAATGCCAAGAAATCCATAATAGCATCCTTTAGGAAGTAATCCATCTCTTATTACTATCATATTGATAACACAACCTTATAGTTGACCCAGTAGTTAGGGACTTAGGGACACACAGACAATAATCTAGCCTTTGACCACCAAGTGTCTGTAGTAGTGAGGAAATCATTCTATGTTGTGCAACTTATAAACAGAGGTATGGCATCTAAGACCAAGGAAGTCATTATTCCACTGTATTCAGTATTTGTCAGATCTATCATTGAGTACAACGCCCCCTTTGGTATGCATCTAACCAGACATATCCAACAAATGGAATGACCACAGAGGCTCCTCACTAAAAGAATACAAGGCATAAATAAAATATCCTATGCAGACCACCTCAAGGCTCTATCCTTGTATTCTGTCTCCTACAGGGTGGGGATATCTATGCCTGGCATACAGGGCATTGTCAGACGCCACTCTGATGGATCTCCTGCATATCCACAAAACAAACACACCAGAATTACCTCTTCTAAAGAGTTAAACCTTGCCTGTGATATAAATAGGACCTGCTGGCAGCAGGTATGTATCCCAGAGACTACCCATTCTGTGGAACAGGCTCCCCATCCATATGAAGCAGAGTTCTTCCCTAACCCAGTTCAGGTGTAACTTGGACAATTTGATGGGGAACAGAAAATTCATCCCTGGCTTGGTAGCTATGTCTCTAATGGACATGTGCAACCTTTCAATGGTTATTTTCCTAGGTCCCTACTTCTAAATGTTTCATCTCCCAAGCTCCTGCTTACACTTACCACGGGTACTAGAACGTGTCAGAGATTTGAGTTGCATGGCTAGGCTTAAAAAGGCCCTTGTGGTCATTAGTGTAGTAAACACCTATGAACCTAAGAACATGTATAATTTTTTTGTGTTGTGGAAGTTTATATATATATATATATATATATATATATATATATATATATATATATATATAAATATATCTATACACACAGATATATATATATATATATATATATATATATATATATATATATATATTTATAGATCTAAGACATTTGCTCACCGAAACCCAAACGGCCGGGCATACTTGCGTGAAATTGCTTTTCACCAAAGAAGTACTTTCGCATAAGTATGCCTGTTGCTGAGGCTGTACTATGGTGCGTGTAAGGGAAATTTCCCTTTTCCCCATTTTAGTGTGGTCTCGGAGAGAGAATATTAAAGTAGGGGTGTGTGGAGGGCTAAGCCCCCCCTGCTAAAATGTAAATGTGTTTTATTTTTTTTTTTTGTAACACACTTTAACTAAAGCGCTTTTTCGATAAAAGCACTTTCTTTAAAGTGTGTTCGGTTATTATGGATTTGGACATTTGCTCACTCAAGCAAACATCCTAGATCTATATATATATATATATATATATATATATATATATATATATATATATATTTATATATATATATATCTGTCCCAGTATTGCCATTTCTAGTCTGTCTTTAATGCTTTGTCTATTCTTAACAGTGTTTCTTTACCTCTAAGTTTTTGGACAAGCGTCACTAAGTCCTTGATTGTTTGTGTGTGTGTGTGTTTGTGTGTGTGTGTGTGTGTGTGTGTGTGTGTGTGTATGTGTGTGGTGGTGGTAGTGGTGGTGGTGGGACTTCCATTGCTTGGTCATGGCTTTGTCAATAAAGTTAAAATCAAAATCAATATGTCTAAGTCTAATTAAGTGTGACATCCTTAGAGATGCCCAAAAAGAAAAGATTCTTAGGTGGAGTTCAGTTCTAGGGAATTGCGTAGGTAGGTTCTGCAGTTGCAATTTATAGTTAGTTAAGGTTTAACAACACTAAAAAATATGGTCGCAAATGCCCCCTCTTACCCTGTTAGCATCACCAACATTCTGGGTTACTCCTAGAATAATCCTGGCTAGTTTACTAGGGGTATAAAAAACTTATGTTGCTACTTCCACCAGAATATTCTATACCTCCTGGATTTAGTTGCTATTTTTTGGGATACTAACTATAAATAGCCCCTCATGCTCTATTTTTAGTTTCAGTTTTTAATGATTTTTTTTCCATTCTTCCATATTTTTCTCAGCTACTGTATGTTTTTGAATAAGCTAAGCTCGGGTGGCCCATGATATTATTTTAGTCTGAGCAAATTTCTTTGCTCTCAGTTTAGGTATGTCTTTTACTATCCTGGGCCATCTGGCTGTCATATGAACCAATTTGTTTTTTTATTTTTTTTAATGCTTGAATCAGGCCTACTTATATCTGGAAGGCAGATTTTCTCTGTGTTTATTTCCTAGGTTTTTATTTGGTCCTGCTGTATCAAATCGTGCCAGTATTTGATAGTTAGGGGCCTCCTTGCCCAATACCAGCTAACTCTCTTTTCCTTCCTGTCTCTAATAGTTGAACCTATTGGGATGATAGCCAGTCTCCAAAAATCTAGAGTCTTATATAGAAACAACCTCTTCATTTCTAGAATGACTTTTTGTAGGATAATACTCCTAAATGCATTTTTACCATGCCCCAAATAAATTCTAATAGGTCTTTTTTTCTGCTTTTAGGCTTGATTGCTACCAGCATTTCTTTCCACATAGCCTGGTATGACTGACCTTGCATACTATGTTCTAAGCAGTGTTCATCTGCCAAATAACGAATTTTTGAATTCAAAAGGACTGAGTGAGAGTTTTTTTCAGTAGCTTGAGGCAGACTAGATGACCACTATTTCTCCATGAATAGAGAGCCACAGCTCTAAGTACAGACAAGCATAGTGGACCAGAACTACCAGAGAGCAAAAGACAGATGGTGACACCAACCACTCCTAGGAAGCAAGAAGCTGGAAGACCAAATCCACACCAACCCACAGGCAAGTTAACCCCATTGTTTGTGCCTTCTCCTTAATATGTGACACAAGGTGATTGAGAATTTACTTACTACACCAGTACTGGGCACCACTACTGCCTCTTGTAATCAGGAAATCTTTTGAAAGGCTGGATCTGAGATTGACTTATAGTGTCCTTGCCTTCCTTATATGTTTCTTCCAAGAGGGGGTACAACCTTCATTAACTCATTACATCTGAGTGAAGCCTGCAGGTGCATCTGCAGTTAACTCCTACTGACGCCTCTAGATATCAAATATTGCTTATTCATATTTGCATCAATAATTCCAAAACCATGCTATGCAAAGGGATTTAAAAGATTTCATGTTAATGCTTACATGATACCAAATTCAACTGCATTAATATTTGACCTCTGTCTAGTGCAGGTTAATAGATATTAACTGGTTTTTGTGCTATTAATTTATATAGCTATAATTTTCACATTTTCTAAATATCTCAACAACCAAGTAACAGAGACAGAACTTAGACTCATATGAAAGATCTCAGCTAGATAAATAAAATGCTCCTAACATTATGTATGCAACTTGAGTGGTTGCTGAGATATTATAAGTACTTTACAAAATATTACAAATGTAGTAGTTACCGTGTTTACTATTACTTATAAATTTCACTTTACGATCTAGAACCTAAAGAATACTACCACAATAAAAATAGTTTTTGCTGAAGAGTTTGCCATTTATTCATCTTTCATGATTCCTATGATTATAAAGATATGAATATTTGAAATGTGAGGACATAATTTGATTCTGTCAAAAAGCTTAGTCTCCGCCCATTGGAAGTTACAGTGAAACGACCTGAGCTTCATTGTAGTGAATGAGTTAATACTACCCCATTAAATAATTCCTTAAAAACTGGGATTGGGTCCATATCACTTCATCGAAGTGATACTTCAAAGAAAGACATTTCATTGGAAATCCAATTTGTTGAATTCCACTCATATGGGGGGCTGC
Source organism: Protopterus annectens (assembly GCF_019279795.1). Classification (NCBI taxonomy): domain Eukaryota; kingdom Metazoa; phylum Chordata; order Ceratodontiformes; family Protopteridae; genus Protopterus; species Protopterus annectens. Next base: position 1,309,830,712 of record NC_056744.1, read on the forward strand.
GCTCCTCCACACTCCCACTAACTATATATACAAACTCTGAGATCACACTACAGTGGGGAAAGGGCAAAATTCACAATCCTCACTGTACTGCATTCTCTGTATGCACAGTTCGATGAATGGCATGTTCAATGCAAATGCACTGAAAATGCTGTTCACTGAACTGATTTTTTGTTGAACTGATAGGGACCCACTGTGATCACCTGAGTCCCCATTAACTTCCAAAATTCTTGGGAATACCAACTAATCTTGAGGACTTCATAACTGACTGCCTTTTTAACACCCATTCTATCTCTTGTTCTATTATCACTGCTGCAAGGGCTTTTCCATCATCTGATAGCTTTAGAATGGGAATATGCATTAAAAACATAATACTTTTTCTTCTGTTATTGTATGACCCTACCCAGATCGATATAATTGCCTATAATATTAACTCAAAGCTCCAATATCATAATGTTTTTGCATGCCTACAAGCCCAAGTATTGTGCTGCTGTGCTGTTGCTGCCTAAGGAACAAAGCTAGGGACCTTAATGATCTTGGTATACTTGAGAAAAACACTTGTGTGGTATATTTTCTCATTATAATTGTTATCTTCCATCTGTTGAGTTTGTTGTTTAAGCTTTTTGATGTTTAATTGGTTTACCTGTAAGACTTTGTACCCCTTCTGTTGAAGTTCCCTTTATTTCTCCAATTTTTCTGCCTTTCTCTGGCTGCCCTCATAGCCTGCATCTCCATGTCTTGAATGCCTTTCACTATTTCCTCCTTACATCTAGTCTATTTATCTACAATGCTCTTTGTCAGCTTCACTATATGGCTGGCTAGTTTAACTTGCACAGTGTTCCTAAAACTTTCTTTGTCTAGCTTGTTAGAGGGGAATCTCCAGTGTTTAAGCAACTTAGGCTCATTCAGACATACACATGGTCAGAGCAGGTGCAGGGGCCCTGTCTCTAACTCCCCATTATATATCCTGCACGTTCTTCTGCAGTGTATTATTTGTCTCTTCTGGACTATGACTCATGTCTTTTAAAGCATACCTCTCAATTGTCCCTGATTTTGACTCAAAATTTAAGTGTGTCCCTCTTAATCTCTCTTAAAACTTGTGACTGTTGGAGAAAAGTTGGTGAATGTATATCAATTCACATCATCTTTGTTCTGTCAATGTCTCAAGTTAATAGTGCTAATATTTTAAAAGCATCCCTGATTGTGCCTGATTATTTCTGGATTTGTCCTTGATTTGGTTGAGATCTGTCCCTAACTGGTTGAGAGCTATGTTTTAAAGTAGTATGTGAATGACTGGTAACACACTTCAGTTTGATTTATTGTGGTTATGCCCACAAGATCAAGCTGATGCAAAAGTTTCTTCTTAGCAGGCTTTTATGGTTTTATCAGTCCACACTGGCCTTTATTACTGTACATTTCCTCCTAGTTATATATTTGGTTCCGGTCTCATAATTAGAACTTAGTCTTCCATGAATTGAAATACATCTGCTGTCATTGCTGTAATAGCCTACTTGAATGCCCTGGGTGATATCTATATAGATACTATGGAAATGATCTCTCATTAGAAAATTCTCTTTGTGCCTGCATATCTGTCCAAGTTATCTCCTAACTTACCTAATTGCCAACTAAGATAGCAGCTCATTTTCTCCTGACCCCCAGGCCCCCTCAGACCACCTGCAGATGGAAGCCTCTCTTTCCTAATTTAACTTGCTCCCCATTTGTTAAATGTATTTCTGATAGTGCTATTATAGTCACTCCCCTTTTCCTCAATTCTCCCAGAATCCTTTCCCACTTCACTGGATTAGTTAACCCATTTACATTTCAGCTTAGTACTTTAAGGAGACTCATTTATATCAACACTTTGTACCCTGTAAATTGTGTGTTTAAGATTAATGACAAACCCAGTCATCTGAGCATATGCAATAGTACAAATGCAAAACATTAAAAACCAGGCGCACTATCTGGAATCACCTTCCCAATGAAACTAGAACACATTCTACTATAATAGAATTGAAAATAACTACTACAATAGCACTTTCCAATGAAAGCAAATATAATTTGCTCCCAAGTATTGCATAATCCAACTCCAATTTCTTTGTCTTTGCATTCTTGCTCTTTCTTCTTCTCTAAAAATAAATAGCCATGATCACTGTTGGAAAAGAGTCCATTAACATTGTCATTCATGAAACGAGGATTGGTTAGGACCACATCCAAGATTCCCTCCCTTATGGCAAATTCCTGAAGTAGTTGGCTGCAATCATCAAGGTAGTAAGGCAAAGCTGTGGATAGATCACTCTGTTTCCTGGATAATGCCCCCAGGTGGTGCCCCCTCAACCAAAGTTGAAGGCATAAAAGTCTTCAACTAAAGTTGAGGACAAAAAAGTCAGCCAAAATAAAAGTCACTTCCATTTGTATAATGTAGACTCTTTGCTAGAGGTTTTGTCTTGTTATTTTTAGACAGACAGCTGCTTTGCTTTGCTTTGCTTTAATTGAAGTCAGTGTGTGAGCATAACAACGTGTTATTATGTATATACACAATATTTTACTTCTGTGAACACTATCATTATTTAGCTACAAAAGTGTGACAATAGTTGCTTAAAAGCATGGCAAGAATATTTGTACTCTCAGACAAGGAACAATCAAAATCTCAAAGATGCCAGTTGCACCCCCTTAATTGTTTGGCTTATGGTCAGGGCAGACACTCCATTCAATTCACTCTTGCTATGACTCTGACTCAGTGCTCCTCCTCTCTTTCCAGTTTGGTGCATAGAATCTCCTGTTCAGATCCTAGAAGATTTAGAGTCTCCATGAGTAGCATTCTCTTCCTTCTACCCTATTTCTTTACTCTCTCCTTCAATTTATGCTCTTCCCTTCATGTGTTTGTTGGAGGACACATTAGGTTAGTCAACCAGATCCCCTCTCTTAGTCTATAGTAGTGAAATAATTTAACCTAGTTTCAGACTCAACTTTCCTGCCCCTTTCTTAGTTTGGTGTACAGCCACTTTTCTATTCTCACAGGTGATACCATCCTCTATTCCTTTTTCAGCTATCACCCTCTCTATCATTCATACACAACCTATACTTTAGAAACTCCATGCTCCACCTGCATCTTGTTACTTGCCCATATTCCTATGAGATCAGTGATGCCTACACTCCCTTTTTGAATTACTGCTTGCAGTAGCCCATCTTCCCACCCAAACTCCTTGCACTGTAGAGTAATACTATCCATACATGCTTTGAATCTCTCTGGCTTGTTCCTGTTCTATGTAATGCATGTCTGTTTACATTTTTCCTACTGCCTGAATACATAATCCCCTTCTGCTTCTGTAATGCTCCCTCCCCTTCCATCTTAATTTAAATATAATTAAGAATTACCATTCCAGCCAAGCACTTAGCATTGCTGTTCCTTCTGAGTTATGTTGGAAACTGTCTCTTATATAATACTGGTCTTTCTTCCAGTTCTGCTAATCTGCCTACCAGTTCCTACCAATGCCAAACTTTTCTCCACTATTCACTGTTGCAGTAATTTATTATTCTCCTCAATTGTCTATTTCATCTACATGATGGCTGTTAGTATACAGAGTTTATGAATCATACCTCCAACCCCCTATCCTGTCTTATCTATGTCATTGGCTTGGGGCTACTTACTGGCACCTAAATTACCTATTTTGATAAACCATTGGTGCTTACATACATTACAGCATTCATTCAACCCTCCCAGTAGTCTGTATGGTCACCTGTTCCTGTTTTTAACTTAAACTTAGCCCATTGAAATTGGTTATAATCAATCTCCCTTTATGCCAGCAGAAAGATCCTATTTACGTAACTTCAATGTTTGTTGTACTTTTCTTTTTAAGTAGCTCCCTTTCCAAGTTTTTCATACCCACAAGGACTTATGCCTAAATGCAGTTCCTTTTTCAGCAGATTATATTTTTAACTCTTCTACCTTTTATGCCTGACTCTCTTTGCCTTAATCCTATTCCACCACTTGGGATATAAATACATCCCACATTCATCCTATATTCCTAAGATCCACAACAGTTTGTATGAACATGCCCTGCAGCCACTCAAATCTCTTGAAATCCAATAAATCCAGTCAATTCGCTCCATTAACCTTCTAGTTTCTCTCTTTTCTGCTTACTCTGTTTTCTGCAAACCTTTTCCAAGAAGTTGTCACTGAGGCATTAGCAGAAATTCTCTCTCTATCTGTCTCATAATTAAATACTGTTTATTTCCTCAACAAGTGTTAAAAATCAAAAATTTAATCTGCTATCCTGCCTACTCATGTCTAATAAAAATGTACACCACGTATATTTCCTTTTTCTTTCCAAATATATAATAGGCCTTTCTCTTATTTCCAAGATATCAGATGACTTTGCTATAACTTATCTCTTAACTATTCCAAATGATATATTCAAGTCCAAGAAATAATCCAAACTCTAGGTTGCTTAGCATGACAGTACCCAATAAAAATAAATCTGAAAGTTCTGCTTGTTTTACATGCATCCAGGAATGTTTTACTAGCACTTAGGCAAATAATTAATAAGAAACTACAATAATTAACCATTTTAAACACATTTATGGTAGCCCAGTTATTATAGAGTCTAACCATAAATCATTGCAATTTATTTTCTGAAACTGCTCCATAGGATGTGTTGAGATTGCAGCGATGCTGTTGTCACTGCAAATATTTGGTTTAACAATAGTTTCCACATCTGCAAGGAGGTGCCCCTTACTTATCAAAAGTATGTCTTTAGTAATATTTACTTATTTATTATTTGCATTTATCAGGAAAGTTTGTCTGGGCATTAGAACCCTTTTTTTCAGGGAAGGTTCAGGGTGAAAAGCTCCACTATTAGTTTGTAACATATATAAATTGCTAGTGTCAGTGGCACAACAGGTACCAGTCACCTTTGGTGCAGAAGGTTGTGAATTTTATTCACACACCAGGTAGATGAACACTTATGAGTGTGTTGTCCTTTGTATGAGATGTTAAATTGAGATCCTATCTGCTTGAGTTGATGGTGGCTCAAGTAGATGTAAAAGATCCCATGGCACCTATTGAAAAAGTAAGGATCCTTTATTTAACACAACAGAAAAATAATTTACATATTTACATTTTTACAAAATGAACATATTTACACATTTCTATTTTTTACTATTTTTTACTATTTATCATTTTTCTTGCAACTTAATTCATTTTTATTCTTCCATAACTGATCCCCTCTCCTTTTTCCACAACCATAATCTAATTTTTCAAAATTTATCTAACAAAATCCATTTCCCATTAAGCAACATTTCATTCAGTCTTTCATTTCTAATAACCCATATTAAATAAAATAAATTCTCATCCACCATCTCACATTCTTTCTTTTTGTTCTTATAATATCCATACATACTATTCATATCTATATTGTTTATTTCATTAATAGTCTCTTTTCCAGAATTTCACCACTCTTACATTTCAAAAAACATGATGTGTTGTCTCTTTCTCCCCATAAAGTAAGCAGACTCTCATGTTTCTTTTTATATGGCATATTCCCTTTTACTGGTAACTTATTATCAGTTTCCATTGGAAAGCCTGCCACTCTGCAGTACACCAACATTTCTTACTTTAATGACTTTAATTTCTTCTGGTAAATTTTCCCATGGATTTACATAATAAATCTGTTTCATGACATTATTACAATACAGCCTTCTATCTTTATATCATTAGTTTATTTTCCATGTTAGTGTTTTTCTTGATAGTTTCTAATCTCTTTATTTACATATTATTTTTCCATTTTTCCTATTCTCATCTCCCAGAACTGTTTGTACTTGCATTTAAACATTTTCATTATTAATTTCTCATTTTCTTCCTTTAGCCACTTTAGTACTCTATACAAGTTTAAAGAGGCAGAATAAACAACTGAATTTATTAACCCAAATCTCCCTTCATCTTCATTTATATACAGCACACCTTTTTCACTGGATTTAATCTTAAATTCCATATGAAAGAAAACACCAGTTGCATAATTTCATTTTCATGTTTTCTGGGATTATATAAACATCTCACATATATGCTATTTTCCCATAAATACAGAATTCACCAGATAAACTCTTTTCCTGAAGTCTAATCTATATGCCCTCCACAGAAGACATATTTCTTTCACTTATTTTTATCAAAACCTTCCATTGCATCATAACTACATCTTTTTTCCCAAATGTTATTCCTAGCAAAGACACTTAATTGATTGAAAAATACACATCCCAAATTTTCACCACATTAACCAAAACCTTACTTTTATCTTTTTCAAAGCTCATTCCATTTTCCTTTAAACATCTAGTTAGACAAACCTCAACTTCCCTCATCCATATTTTGTTCTTAGCAACTTCCACTGTATCTTCTGTGTAAGTCAAAACTACTGGAATCATCACTTCCTTTTGCATCACATATCTTTCATCTTTCATTCTGTAAGCTACCTCAGTTACCATTGCAAATATTCCACTCATGGGACATCCTTGCCTTATACCACACTTATGCATATTTCTTTACTCAGCCACCCAATCACTAATACTCTAACTCTGTTATTTTGATATGGTGACATATACACTCTCATAACTCTATTGCCTATTTCATTCTTCTCCATAACATCACGCAAAGCATCCTGTCCTACTATATCAAATGCCTTGCTAATATCCCCTACTGTAAATTTCACATCCTGACTTTTACTTATATCAGTCACAATTTCTCAAACAGCCAATAACAATTCTTGACATCACTTCAGCTTTATACCACATATACTTTCTTCCATAATATTCCCATAAACATTTTCTAATTTTTTTAATGTGATAGGTCTCCAATTTTTTTAATTCTTCTCATCTATCTGCCATATAAATTTTAATATCCTACTATATAATTCATAAATAAATCCTTCCTTCAATGTTTTCAGTTCATTCAATTCAGTACATTTACAAAATACTCTTTGCCAATCCATTAATTTCTTAAACATTCCATGTCCTCTACCATCTGGGCCAGATACTGATTGAACATTTATTTTCCCAAGTACATTATTAATTTCACTAATAGTAATTTATTTTTCAAATTATCTCATGACTTATTCTGTTTTTTTTTTTTTTACTTTCCATTCTATCCTATTTTCCTTCTTTTTACTCTTATACATATTTTCCGCATGCTGGACTACAATACTCAGTTTGCTCTTGTGTTCTTTTTACCTTTCCTTTTATGTTTTTCATTTTCTTTTATATTAATATCCTCCTTTACTATTTTACCAAAATATGCAGATACCTCCTCCCCTTTCTCCCTTTTAAACATTTCCACCTAAACAGCCAATTTTTTTTCTTGATTTATTTTATATATTTCATTTTCCATATCATAATACTCTTTTTTATTCTCTAAATTCTCTAATATATTTCTATGCATTTTCCCAGTTTTTATAGAAGTCCTTCATGGTTATATGAACCTTTCATAACTGCAATGGTTCCCACTTGCCAATTTCAGCCCATACTTTTTCATTTATTCTTTGTATTCCCTTTCCTATAGTCTTTCTTCCATTGTGTCCCTCTAAACAATCTATATAAACATTATATATATATATATATATATATATATATATATATATATATATATATATATATATATTATGTGATGTATTAATCTTCACTATTAAAAAGAAGTGTGACTGTGAGTGACATAAAAGAATTACAACTTTTGTCTGGCTTGCAGAACTTGTATGGTCAGAGCTTTGCTGTATTTTAGTATTTAGTTGTAAACTGCTTGTGTGATTTTTTTTTTGTCATAAGTTGATTTAAATTCTCTTTGAATTCTGTGGTTACTGATTTTCATTATTCTTTTTTACAATATTTTATTCGCTTGAAGCTGAATATGGATTCCTTGAATGAGTATACAATGAACGATTTACTAATGCATAAATATCTTGTACACTGTAATAAATGCTATGCATATTTAAAGGTAACAGCTGATAACACTGGTGATCTGTGTTCCTCATGTCAAAAGTTGGATGATTTGTTTACCATTGTTAGAAGTAAATCTAGACTTAATGATGATTATTGCACTTGTGCAATTGGCATGGCTTGGAGTATGTTGTTTCATATATTAATGACTGGACTGGTGAAATAAATAATGTTAGGCAAAGAACAAATAGAAGATATTTAGGAAGTGATGCATCTGTTATCTGCAAAGATCATTCAATCCCTGTGAAACAAGACAATACCCCTGACAACTTTGAAATTCTGGATGCAAGTATTCAGCAGTCTGAGGATCTGGTTTGTTTAGAAGGGAACAAAAAGAAAGAAAGGAAGAAGTTCACAACAAATAACAAGGAAGAAAAAGAAACTGATTAATGACTGTAAAGGAAAGAGAATATGTACTAAAAAGGACACTGCTTTGTCATGTAACACGCACAGGTTACAGGGAATGATAATATTTTCTGTCGAAAAACCTTCAGTCTCCAGAAAAAGGTATCTTTCCAAAAGAGAAGGTAGAAAAAAGAGGGAAGGGGCAGGTGAAAAGGAAGAAATCAAAACTGAATGTGGAAGGACTGAAGAACATTACTGAAAGAAAAAAGAAGATAAAGACAAATGCTGACTACATGGCTCAAGCTGTGGATTTACAATACCAACTGGATGAGAATTTAATACACAGTGAAAACAGTGGGATTAATAAGACTAACTCTGATGAAGATATATCCTTCATAATAATTGATAGAGCAGATATTACTGTATTAGAAGCTGAAGATTCTTCAGAGATGGCCAGCAAAGATATTCTTGTAATTGAAGATTCAATTATTAGAGGAACTGATACTTATATTTGCAGAGAAGATAATGAACATTGAATGGTGTTATGCTTGTCAAAAGCGAAAATAGAAGATGTGAGACAAGCCTTAGAACACCTTAATATAAGGAAGTATGGATCTGTCTTTATGATACATGGTACAAATGATGTCATCCACAAGGACTCTCTAACTGTTAGTGGGGAACTGACATCTCTCTTAGATAGTATAGCTTGTACTGGTGTTAGAATGTATTTTTCACAAATCATCTATAAAAAGGATAGTCAGGTCACTGTGATGAAAAGATTTTGGGGTAAATACCTACATGGAAAAAATATCCCGTTTTAAAAAATGGAAGTGTGTAGAGCATCCAAGCCTAGTTTTGGGCACACATGTTCAGACAGGATGGTGTGCATTTATCAAGATCAGGTAAGAGAATTTTTGCAGCAGTTATTTTGCAATATTTGACAAATACTAGACAGGATTTTTGCCAGGTCAAAAATTTAACAGTTCACAGATAGCAACATTTGATGCATCTCTGTTGGTTAATGCTAGGAGTATTAATAATAAAGTTTTTTTTTATTGGAAAATTTGCTATGTTCCCACAAGATTTATGTTGTTATTGTTTGTGAAACATGGTTAAAGAACAATGACTGGAAACCAGTTCTGTCAGGGTATAAATGTTGTTACTTTAACAAACATTCTAACAAAAAAATCAGGAGGAGGTGTTATGATAGGGATTAAAGATAGTTATGAAACCTGTGATCAGTACATGTTCAGTGATAACATCATTACTATAGACTGTGTAACTGTGACAGTAAAGACAACCCTGGAACATATAACAATTGTTGGAGTGTATAGACCAAGGTCAGGTGGAGGTGACCTAGAGGAATTCATGCAGTTCTTGCATGAAACACAGGAGGGAAGAATAATATTAGCTGAGGACTTAAATTTACTAGAAACAGACTGGAATAATATTGATTCAACAATGTTAGTAAGGAAAGTATTCACAACGTATATTCAGGAACAACAATTACTTCAGATAGTAAAAAAAACTACCAGGAGATAGAACATACTAGACATTGTTTGTGTTCCTAAAGAAATTACTGTTATTTCAAGTCAAGTTTTACCACCAATGATGTGCAGTGATCATGGAGTTATAAAGGTTAATTTGTTGCTAGATAATTCTGCCAAACTGAAATCTAAACCAATGCACAGAAGGTTAATTAGAGATTATATAGAAGCAAAACAGTCACCATGCAAAACTGGAGAGAGTTGTTCAGTGGAAAAACTGCAGATGGAATGTGGAAAGTTTTGAAAGAGAAATCGTTTGAATGCAAAAAAATCAAAAACATGTTTAACATCAGGATCTAGGCATACAACATCAGGGGGATATATTTCCATAAGAACAAGATAAGGTGAGAGACAAAAAAATATAGGAAATGGAAGAGAGGCCAAATTACAAATTTGGAAACTGAAATAAACAGACTTGTTAAATCTGTCTTTAAGGAAAAGGGGAGTAGGACAAACCTACAGTCATATAGATGCTTAAGTCTACTTTCATGTTGTGGAAAAATAAGTTAATATTGGATAAGTTATTGTCTGAATTGGATAGGTTGGAACTTGAAAGGATATATCAGCATGCATGTGTTGAAAATAGATCTATTACCACCTGTAACACGATGTTCTATAACATAACAGCTATGAATGACAAAATGTGCTGTGATGTAATTTATATAGATTTAACTTCACCATTTGACAAGGTCATACACAAACCACTGTTCAATAATTTAGAACAACTAGGTATCTACACAATCTTGATTAGATGGATAGCTGCATGGCTTACAAATAGGACATGGCAAGTGTCATACAGCAATTAGACAGGTGAAACTCTAGATTACATCTTTCAGACCAAACCTTTTCATCTGTGATGTTCTAGAGTCTATATGCAGATGACTCAAAATTGGGTAAAATGAATACTTGTGCTGTAATTTCACATTTATTCACTAATTTCTGTATTGCTGGTCTTCTTCCTGTTTATCTCCTCCCAACTCCAGACTTCAGTTCAATTCCAATGTACTCCAATTCTTCTAGTCCACTCCTGTGCTTTTATCTGCCTCTCAAGCATTTTCCTCTCGAACATTGGAAAAAGCTTCACTGGCAAAGACTGACTATGAGCTTTTTTATCAGAAAACTGAGAAGCAGAGCTCCCTACTTCTTGATGGCTCACTTTTTTTTTGTACAAACTTTTGTATTTCCTCTGTAGCCAGTTCCACATCAAAAAATGACTTTGATCCTCCAGGAAAAAAAAATATTCTGAAGAAAGCTGGATACTGCAGCTTGCATTTCCCACCCGCATCTCAACATTCCATGATTGCTGGAATAAATTTGGTTCTCTCCTGCCTGGTGTACACTGTATAGCGAATACTCATTTTCCACAAACATGCTACTGTCTCCAACTTTTAATGCTGTGCCCATCTTGCACGGTTTTTTTTTTTCAGGATTGAGTCTTTCTGATGCTAGGATTGTATCTTTACTAATACAGGTCTTGACTGCTTTCTTATGGCCAGGTTGGAGCATACATATAATGTGCCCTTTCGATTGATAAATCCTGGTCTGGAATACCAGTCCAGTTCCTTATTTGTGCCTTCATAAAATTAGTACAGTCTTTCCTTCCAGTTTTTCTGGTACAGCAGAAAATCTCAGGTTTTCTTTGTGAGCTCTGGACTCAGTTTCTTCTACTTTTTGAAACATCTCTTCTTGAGCAGTCTCATACTCAGCCAGCCTTTTCTTCATTTCAACCTCTAATTTTTGCTTTTTTATTTCCTCTTAATATCTGTTTAAAGTTTCTTCCAGCCTTATGTTATTTGAGTTGCCATACTCCTTCAAAGGTTGTTCCAAGAGATATCTATGCTTTCCACTATATTTATGGCTTTTTCACATTTCTTTCCTTCTCATCTGATCCATCTCGTTATATATTTTGTATTAGTTTTTTTTTGGCACATTTAATTGCTGTCTGATTTTTGTCTACTTCTGATTTAATTTCCATTCCTGCTTGGCAATAGAATGTGTCTGCTAAACTAAGCAGAGATGTCATCTTAGACTTCCTGTCCTCATGTTTTAAAACTTTCACTAAGTTTGCTTCTGAGGTCAGCATGTATGTATGCAGTCCCACAACTGCAGACCTATTCATGCAATAAGTTTTGAGAAGGCCTATACTGCCTTCAAAGTGTAGAATATATAAACTTGGTATACACTGATTTTATATATCATTTGGTAAGAGTGAAGCATTTTTCTTGTTTTTCTGTCCAACTGCTCCAATACCTTTTGCGCAAGTCAATCACCCCAAAAGAACACGAAGAACAAATTGGTTTATAGCTTGGATTTTATTCCTAGATGTCAAGGCTGTTTTCACTATTAGTTTTAGTTTCCTGGAGTATTCCTTACTGAGTTTTATTTGCATTTGTTCATGTTTTATTGCCAATCCTTCATCAATTCCCAAATAGTTATAGACTCATATCAATTAATACATAAAAATTTTCATAACTGATTTTTGGTACTGTAAAACATTTAGCCAGAATTCAAAAGACAAGAATCTGGAATCCTGCAATCTAACAAAACAAAACAACAATACTTAGAGGTACACTCACCTTTCAAAATCACACTGAACTAGCAATCACAAAGGTCTTCAGCAACTTAAAGAAGCTTACTATATATCAAATCTTGTGACTCAGGCCACTAGCCATTAATTTGTTAATTCCATGAAAGAAACATGTTCTAATAGATTCTCTGCCAGCTCATAGCACTAGCTTGTTACAAACTGCAGAAAACAGTTTTAAAATCATTACATCTTGCAAGTAAAAGAGAGCATAGAAGCAAAGGAACATACTGGGGGACCATAAAATGCTTAGCCATATACACCTTTAAGCAGACAAACTTAAAAGTTCTTGTCACCCTTTTCAAGTACATAATAGTGCTCCCCACCCAAATGCAGCATGGATGTACATGATAACCCTGGTCTAAATTTGTAGCTGCCATTCTAGTCATCAAGATTAGCCTTAAGGGTAGCTAAGGCAGTAGTTTTGTTTTCCCTGTAGTGGTAGCTGATTGCATTGGCTAGGAATGTGTTGAGTTAATAACCTATCTACTCATTGCAAAATGATGTGAAATGCCAGATGGCTTCCATTACCTGCCAGTTCCAGATTACTTGTTAAACTCACTATCAGTCAAACTGCTTAAAGACAGATATTACTGCCCTACTTGCTAACAGGATGCAGCTATTAGAAGCTTTACATTATTTAAGAAACACCTACAGATGAAAACTGAAAAAACAATTTTCATTAGTAACCTGGGAAAGGTCTTTCACCAAACTTGCCCCAGCTTCCTGGAATTACTGCAGAACAGTCTTTACAGTTGTTTAAGATAAAATGAAAGTACATCTAAAGGAAGAGTTTAAATGTACCTACGTTTCATTTTGGTTAATCTGTAAATAGGTAGCGTTGCAAATACAATATAACTCCTCCTTCATGCTACCTATGATTTCATTGTACTATCCTCCTTCAGTAAGACAAACTCTCTACTGTGCCTGTTATACTTATTTTTTATTGTTTTTCATATTTAATGTGAATACTTATAAATTAAACACTTTGTACAAAATATTTATTTTGTGCCAGATATGTCTGCCTTACCAATTTTAAGATTTGCCTTAGTATTCCTTTCGTACTGTTATCTGTTTTACTCAGTTTATGATGCATCTATATATTACTTATTTCAATTGCCTTTGCCAGTGTGGCCCATGTTTTGGCTGAAAAGGGGCATGTACCAGCCCATTCACATTATTAAAAAACTAAATATAGCATCATCTAACAGGAACATCACAAACAGGGTCACCTAGTTGGCAGGCCTAAGCCCTTAAACCTACCTGGGCAAACAACAACATTTGGAAATGTCCTAGTCATAGGTGATTCCATAGTTAAGACACATACACGCACCATTCACCAGGCTAAGCAATAAAGTCTGATGGTAAGCTGCTTTTCAGGTGCTGGGATATGTAAGATTACTAGGGAATTCAAGTCCCTTCACTCCAGAAACACATATTGTTCACATAAGTGTGAATGATTTGAAATGCACATTACTGGATTTTATGAAGAGTGACATGATGTAGCTCTCTGAATATATGTCCAAGACTGGTGAGCAGTAGTCATTCCAAAGGGGTCCACCTAGATAGAGATGGTTGAAAGTCCAATTTTACCAGAGATCACCTGCATATTTTGCCTCAGGGCTTTTTTATTTTGACCAAACCTTTCTCCACGCCATTTCACTTTTTTGTCAGTTTTATCCAGTTACAAGCCTAGCCAAAATAAATCAGGTTGCTTAAATCTAGAAGCCTCAATAAGAAATTATCCTCATTAGAAGCCCTCCTGGCCATAGAAAGTACAGAAATATTGACATCTGCAGAAGTATGGCTCCAGTATAGTGATAACACATCCTCACTATTGGGATTCAATGCCTAGTATTTGTTCAGATCCTCTACTGAGAGAGCTTTTCCTACTAGTGGTGATTTGTCCATATTCCTCCACAATTCCATGACACAGAGACAGCAAATTATAGACATAAAGACAGACTGACTGCATTTTATAAATGCTCACCTGTGCAACACATGGCTGAGACAATTATGTTTGCTGTATATTATTCAGTTACTGTTTTCATTGCAAAAATGTCTTCATTATAGTTGATTGTTTTCTTCAGGCAGAGTATACCTAAGTCACTATGGATAAGGATATCTTACAGGAAAAATTAGTGAAATAAAGTCTTTTTTAGAATCTCTACAAACTAGAGAAAAGGAAACAGGTTTAATAGTCCTTTAATATTTCTTTTTATGTAATGTGTGCAGCATGAAAAATAAGCATAATGAATTAAAATACATTCTTCAGCAAGAATGTTACAAAATTATTTCAGTTGTGGAAATTTGGGATTCTCAAGAAACATTCTTTCCAGATTTTATCAAATACGAATGTTTAAGACAGAACAGTAGGGGTGATGGTATGCATCTATTGGCTCATAATAGCATTAAATCCAGTATAACCTCAGAAAATGAGGACATGGAAACACTAATTGTTGATATTTATAATATTTATTATTTGTTTATTTATTTATTTTTTTATTTTACATTTATTGACCAGGAGTGTCCAGCTGAGCTATTGCCCTTTTTCAGTGGAGGCCCGGGGACAAAAGCTCAAAAGATATACAATGCAATAAAAAAGCAGTATAGATATATTTCAATAAAAATAGCAATAGAGAATTTTGGTAGTTAAGATACGTAAGCTATATACATGCATATTGTTGACAGATAAAACAGTACTACAAACAAAAAGGAGAATGTAAAAAGGTAGAATAAGTTGTATGTTTAGGTTTAAAAAGAGAGTTGAGTAAATATAAGGTTTTATATGCAGAGTAGCAGAAACTTAAAAGTTTACATAAGAAATTCAGGGAGCATAGCATAGAAGAAGCTTTGGAGGTTGCATAGGAAGCATAGGATGAAGTAGTTAATGGTAAGTTTTAGTAAGTTACTTTGACTGTACTATAAAAGGTAGGTAATAATCAGGGAGGATGAGCCCATTCTCAAGAAGAGGGCAACTGTTATATAATATGATATAAAACATCAAGTAAAGAAGACAAGTGTATGATTTTTGAGTAAAAAAATGTCATTATATAACATTACCATCATGGATATAACAGTAGGTTCTTGCTACCCCCATAGTGACTTTTTTAGGCAAGGCTCAAAAGACAAACCCACCTCCATAGGTATCACAAGGGATAAGAAACTAAGAGTAATGCTACTCAATGCCAGAAGTCTAAACCTCAAGATGCACGCACTCGAAACTCTCCTTAGCATGGAGAACATCGATATCTGTACAGTAACATAAACCTGGTTCAAGGCTCCCGAGAGCACCCCAGCACTACCAGGTTATACCTCTCATACCATGCTTTTCGGCCCCAAAACTTGGACCGTACCACAAAAGGAGGGGGAGTATCAATATTCGTCAAAGATACCCACACCTCCAGGTTGGTGGCACAGCACGAAGCATCAGAGACTATCCATGTGCAACTAACACTGGGTAAAACTGCCTTCCAGTTTATAGCCTGCTACAGACCACCCTCCCAAACCCAAGAACCCCACTCGGCCTTCTTGAGAACACTGGAAAATATGAAGGTCTCTCCAAACACCATTATATTGGGTGACTTCAACTACCCAAACATAGACTGGGAGCATTACTCTAGCTCCGACACCCTAGCCCAAAGGTTCCTAGAATTTATAAACTCAAATGCTATGGAACAACTTATTATCACTCCCACAAGAGGGGAAAACATACTGGACCTGATCATCACCAACATGGGGACTCTATGCTCCAGACCAGAAGTGTATCCCTCACTGGTAAGATCAGACCATAAACTAATCTCACTGGATATTCAAATCCCGACTCCACCCCCTGCCCTGAAAACCACAGTGAAAAACTTCTCTAAAGCAAATTTCACACTCCTCGAAACCGAGGTGGAATCCTTCAAAGCCCTCAGGCCTGTGGAAAATATGGCCCAGACAGCAGAATCCTTTATAAATGCATTCTATGAACACCTTCAGGAATGCATGGATCATGCAATCCCAAATAAAACCAAGACCCAGTCCTCCAAAGGCAGACGGCCTATCTGGTGGACCCCAGCCATAAACAAACTATACAATAGAAGGAGGAAGCTACTACATGATAGAGCAAAATCCCAAAAAAGGGAAGGCATCTCTGATCAGTATTAGCAAATAACTACGGACACTCATAAAATCGTCTAAGGCCAGCTTCGAGAGAAAAATTGCACAGGACACTAAGGATAATCACAAGGCTTTCTTTAGTTATGTTAGAAACCTGGGTTGGAATTCCCAGATATGCTCAGAATTAGTCCAAAATGACAAAAAATACACTGAACCCACAGACATTGCCAACATCCTAGCTGACAGGTTCAGCGCAAACTTCTCTCCCCCTCCCCACCAAAAGGGCAAATATTTATCCCAGCAGAGTGCTGCCCCCCTGACATCTCAGATGCTCAGGTAAGAGCTGCCCTCTCCAAAGCAAAAAACACAGCATCAATGTGACCAGATGGTGTCCCAGGCTGCATGCTACATGAACTCCAAGAAGAGCTAAATCCAAACATAAAACTACTGTTCAATCTCAGCCTTACTACAGGATATGTACCCAAAGAGTGGCGTACAGCAACAGTGGTCCCTCTCCACAAAGGTGGTGCCTCAACGGATCCTGGAAACTATCGCCCCATAAGCCTGACTAGCTTGGTCTGCAAAGCTATGGAAAGGATCATCATGGACCTCATAAATAAAGATATTGGGGACCTACAGACACTGGATCCTACCCAGTTCGGCTTTGTTAAGGGCAGATCCTGCCTCTTAAACCTAGTTGATTTCTTTGAAACAGTCACCAAGGCCATTGACGAGGGGAAGGTGGTCCACACAGCCTACCTGGACCTCGTAAAAGCCTTTGATACAATACCCCACTCGGGCATTATAGATAAGCTCACCAGCTTAAATATAAACCCCTATGTCACTAGATGGGTTGCAAACTGGCTCAAGGACAGAACCCACATGGTTAGAATTGCTGGAGCCATGTCAGACTCCAAACCAGTTACAAGTGGCGTCCCACAAGGCTCAGTCCTGGGACCTCTCTTGTTCGGTATATATTTCTTGGAGGTACAGGCCAACACAGAAGGACTGTGGCTGACTAAGTTTGCAGATGACTGCAAACTGGGCACCATAATCAACTCTCCAGCCGACACGAGCATCCTCCCAAAGGGCCTCATAGAAACAGGCAACTGGTGCCAGAGCCATGGCCTCAAGCTAAATGCCAAAAAGTGTATAGTCATCCCCTTTGGCAAAAACAAAGTGCCCACAAATTACCACATAGGTGGTAATCCATTAAGTACAGAAGAAGTAATTAGGGACCTGGGGACCCAAGTTGATAGCAATCTTTCATTTGACAACCAGGTGGCCAAAGTGGTTAGAAAAACATTTTAAATAGCCCACCTAATCATGAAGAGATTCACATCTAGATCAGGGGAGGTCATTGTGCCTCTTTACTCATCCCTCATCTGGCCCATAATTGAGTACAATGCCAATTTCAGGATGTACCTTACCAGACACCTGCAGCAACTGGAAAGACCCCAAAAGTACCTCACCAAGAGGATCATAGGGCTCAAACAGATGCCATATGCTGCCCGGTTAAAGAAACTCCAGCTCTACTCAGTGGCATACCGCCTGCTCAGAGGCGATCTGTGCCTGACATATAAAGCCATGTCCAACCCGGAATTAATGGACATGCGGCACCTCAGAAAATCCAAATCCCATTGAGCTATGCGCTTGAGAGACTTGAACCTCAGCACTAAAATAAATAGAACATGCTGGAGGGACAGATTCATAACCCAGAGGCTCCCTTCACTCTGGAATAAAATCCCAGTCCAGGTTAGGCAGAGTCCCTCATTGACTCTCTTCAAGAGGAATCTTGATGAGTGGATGGGAGATCATAGGTTCACCCTGGGTATCACTTCTGTGTCACTGTTACAGAGGCACAGTATACCAACCTCGAAAACGGGCATAGCAAAATTAATTTAAAATGAGTGGCGAAAGCCAAACACACTCTGGTTAGGCTTATAAATGCCCTAGGGCAGATAGCCTAGTATGAACCTATGAACCTAGAAGTTGACACAACGGTACTTTTATCAGTATTTTTATACACATTTTTATAAAAATTTTAAAATGTGGGTTACAGACATTTTTTAGCATGTTTCACACAAATCCTTTGGTTCTGTTATCAGTTAGAGGGATTGCAGTGTTTTAAACCCATTATCCTTGTTTGTTCATGTTGTTCAAAGCTGCAGAGAGGCTGGCATTACACCTTTTGTCCTGCTGTAATATTGGAAAAAGATAACTGTTTATTTTCAATGGTTTCTGCACTTCTGTTTTATTACATATCTCTGTGATCTGTAGAACTGTTTTTTTTTAATCTGTACAACTGTTTTTAGTCTCCTTTTTGTTGTCTGATAGAGCTGAATATCTGTGACTGTTTGTGACCCTTTCAGCTTGTACTGAAATCTTTTGTCTAGAAAGGCCTAGCTGTTTTTATTTGTGGGAGAAAGTAATCAGTCTGGTTTAATCTAGCTAATAGCATTCCCTCAAAACTGTTATTCTTGATTGGATAAGTGGGCTGATTTCTGTTTCTCTGCCTTTAATAGCCAGTGTTTTAAACCAGTTATACTTGTTTGATCAAGGTGTTCAAAGTTGCAGAGAGACTGGCCTTCCACATTTTGCCCTGCTGTGATAATGTAAAAAGATAAGTGTTTACTTTCAACTCTTTCTGCACATCTGTTGTACTACACATCTCCGTAATTTGTAGCACTGTTTTTGCAATTTGTGCAAATGTTTTTAGTCTCATTTTTGTTGTCAGATAGAGCTGACTAGCTGTTACTGCTTGTGACACTTTCAGCTTTTAGTGAAATATTTTACTTAGAGAGGCCTAGCTGTTTATCTTTGTGGGAAAAGTAATCAGTCTGGTTTAATCTAGCTAAAAGCATTCCTCGAAAACTGTTATTTTTGATTGGATAATTGAATTGGTTTCTGATTCTCTGCTTTTAATAGTCAGTGTTTTAAACCAGTTATACTTGTTTGCTCAAGCTGTTCCAAGCTGTAGAGAGACTGTCTTTCTGCATATTGCCCTACTGTGAGTCTGGAAAAAGATAAGTGTTTATTTTCAATTTTTTATACACTTCTGTTTTACTACATATCTCTGTAATCTGTAGAACTGTTTTTGCAATCTTTGCAACTGTTTTAGTCGTCTTTTTATTGTCTCATAGAGCTGAATATCTGTTACTGTTTGTAACACTTTCAGCTTGTAGTGAAATCTTTTGCCTAGAAAGGCCTAGCTGTTTATTTATTTTTTTTTTGGAGAAAGTAATCAGTCTGGTTTAATCTAGCTAAAAGCATTCCTGGAAAACTGTTATTTCTGATTGGATAATTGGGGTGGTTTCTGTTTCTCTGCTTTTAATAGCCAGTGTTTTAAACCAGTTATACTTGTTTGCTCAAGCTGTTCCAAGCTGTAGAGAGACTGTCCTTCTGCATATTGCCCTGCTGTGATTCTGGAAAAAAATGTGTTTATTTTCAATTTTTTATGCACTTCAGTTTTACTACATATCTCTGCAATCTGTACAACTGTTTTTGCAATCTTTGCAACTGTTTTTAGTCTCCTTTTTATTGTCTCATAGAGCTGAATATCTGTTACTGTTTGTGACACTTTCAGCTTGTAGTGAAATCTTTTGCCTAGAAAGACCTAGCTGTTTTTTTTTTTTTGAGAAAGTAATCAGTCTGGTTTAATCTAGCTAAAAGCATTCCTGGAAAACTGTTATTTCTGATTGGATAATTGGGGTGGTTTCTGTTTCTCTGCTTTTATTAGCCAGTGTTTTAAACCAGTTATACTTGTTTGCTCAAGCTGTTCCAAGCTGCAGAGAGGCTGCGCTTCTGCGTATTGTCCTGCTGTGATTCTGGAAAAAGATAAGTGTTTATTTTCAATTTTTATGCACTTCTGAAGTTTTACTACATATCTCTGTAATCTGTACAACTGTTTTTGCATTCTTTGCAACTGTTTTAGTCTCACTTATGTTGTCTGATAGAGCTAAATATTAGTTACTGTTTGTGACCCTTTCAGCTTGTAGTGAAATCTTGCGCCTAGGGAGGCCTAGCTGTTTATCTTTGTGGAAGAAAGTAATCAGCCTGGGTAATCTAGCTTTCCTGCAAAACTGTTGTTTTTTATTGATTAATTGAGCTGGTTTCTCTTTCTCTGCCTTTAATAGACAGGGTTTTAATCCAGTTATAATTGCTTGCTCAAGCTGTTCAAAGCTGAAGAAAGACTGGCATTACACCTTTTGTCATGCTGTGATATTGGAAATAGATGTGTGTTTTTTTCAATTGTTTCTGCACTTCTGTTTTACTACATATCTCTGTGATCTGTAGAACTGTTTTTAGTCCCCTTTTCATTGTCTGATAGAGTTGAATATCTATTACTGTTTGTGACTCTTTCAGCTTGTAGTGAAATCTTTTGCCTAGAGAGACCTAGTTGTTTTTCTTTGTGCAGAAAATAATGAGTCTGGTTTAATATAGCTAAAAGCATTCCTTGAAAACTAGTATTTTTGCTTGGATAAATGGGCTGATTTCTGTTTCTCTGCTTTTAATAGATAGTGTTTAAAACCAGATATACTTGTTTGCTCAAGCTGTTCAAAGGTGCAGTGAGACTGGCCTTCCGCCATTTGCCCTACTGTGATATTGGAAAAAGATGAGTGTTTATTTTCAATTGTTTCTGCACTTCTGGTTCACTACATATCTTTGTAATATGTACAAATGTTTTTGCAATCTGTGCAACTTTTAGACTCTTTTTTGCTGTCTGATAGAGCTGAATATCTGTAACTGTTTCTGACCCGTTTGGGTTGTAGTTAAATATTTTGTCTAGAGAGGCCTAGCTGTTTTTATTTTAGGGAAAAAGTAATCAGTCTGGTTTAATCTAGGTAACTTATTTTTGATTGAATAATTGGGCTGTTTTCTGTTTCTCTGCCTTTAATAGCCAGTGTTTTAAACGAGTTATACTTCTTTGTTCAAGCTGCTGAAAGCTGCAGAAAGACAAGTCTTCCAACTTTTGCCCTGCTGTGATATTGGAAGAAGATAAGTGTTTACTTTCAATTCTTTCTGCACATCTGTTTTACTACATATCTCCGTAATTTGTACAGCTGTTTTTGCAATCTGTGTAAATGTTTTTTTTTGTCTCCTTTTTGTTGTCTGATAGAGTTGAATATCTGTTACTGTCTGTGACCTTTTCATCTTGTAGTAAAAACTTTTGTCTAGAGAGACTTTGCTGTTTTTATTTGTGGGAGAAAGTAATCAGTCTGGTTTAATCTGGCTAAAAGCATTCCTGGAAAACTGTTATTTTGATTGGATAATTGGGGTGGTTTCTCTGATTTTAATAGCCAGTGTTTTAAACCAGTTATACTTGTTTGTGCAAGCTGTTCCAAGCTGCAGAGAGACTATCCTTCTGCATATTGTCCTGCTGTGATTCTGGAAAAAGATAAGTGTTTATTTTCAATTCTATGCACTTCTGTTTTACTACATATCTCTGTAATCTGTACAACTGTTTTTGCAATCTTTGTAACTGTTTTTAGTCTCCTTTTTGTTGTCTGATAGAGCTAAATATTAGTTACTGTTTTTGACACTTTCAGCTTGTAGTGAAATCTTTTGCCTAGGGAGGCATAGTTGTTTATCTTTGCAGGAGAAAGTAATCAGTCTGGGTATTCTAACTAAAGGTATTCCTGCAAAACTGTTGTTTTTTATTGGATAATTGGGCTGGTTTCTGCTTCTCTGCCTTTAATAGCCAGTGTTTTAAACCAGTTATACTTGTTTGCTCAAGTTGTTCAAAGCTGCAGAGAGACTGGCATTACGCCTTTTGTCCTGCTGTGATATTGGAGAACGATAACTGTTTATTTTCAATCGTTTCTGCACTTCTGTTTTACTACATATCTCTGTAATCCATAGAACTGTTTTTTTAATCTGTACAGATGTTTTTAGTCTCCTTTTTGTTGTTTGATAAAGCTGAATATCTGTGACTGTTTGTGACCCTTTCAGCTTGCAGTGAAATATTTTATCTAGAGAGGCCTAGCTGTTTAACTTTGAGGGTGAAAGTAATCAGTCTGGTTCAATCTAGCTAAAAGCATTCCTGCAACACTGGTATTTTTGATTGGATAATTGGGATGGTTTCTGTTTCTCTGCCTTTAATAGCTAGTTTTTTTAAACCAGTTATACTTGTTTGTTCAAGATGTTCAAAGCTGCTGAGACTGGCCTTCTGCCTTTTGCCCTGTTGTGATACTGGGAAAAAATTAACTGTTTATTTTGAATTATTTCTGCAGTTTTGTTTTACTACTTATCTTTGTAATCTGTACAACTGTTTTTGCAATCTTTGCAACTCTTCTTAGTCTACTTTTTTTGTCTTATAGAGCTGCATATCTTTTATTGTTTGTGACTCTTTCAGCTTGTAGTGAAATCTTTTGTCTAGAGAGACCTGGTTGTTTTTTTCTTTGTGGGGAAAATAATCAGTCTGGTTTAATATAGCTAAAAGCATTCCTGCAAAACTGGTGTTTTTGGTTGGATAAATGGGCTGATTTCTGTTTCTCCAACTTTAATAGATAGTGTTTAAAACCAGTTATACTTGTTTGCTCAAGCTGTTCAGAGCTGCAGAGAGAATGGCCTTCTGCCTTTTGCCCTGCTGTAATATTGGAAGAAGATAAGTGTTTATTTTCAATTGTTTATGCACTTTTGTTTTACTACTTATATTTGTAATCTGTACAACTATTTTTCCAATCTGTGCAACTTTTAGACTCTTTTTTGTTGTCTGATAGAGCTGAATATCTGTAACTGTTTCTGACCCATTCAGGTTGTAGTTAAATCTTTTGTCTAGAGCGGCCTAGCTTTTTTCCTTTTTGGGAAAAGTAATCAGTCTGGTTTAATATAGGTAAATCATTCCTGCATAACTTTTATTTTTGATTGGGTAATTGGGCTGGTTTCTGTTTCTCAGCCTTTAATAACCAATGTTTTAAATGAGTTATACTTGTTTGCTCAAGCTGTTGAAAGCTGCAGAAAGACAAACCTTCCATGCTTTGCCCTGCTGTGATATTGCAAAAAGATAAGTGTTTATTTTCAATTGTTTCTGGACTTCTGTTTTCCTACATATCTCCATAATCTGGACAACTATTTTTGCGATCTGTTCAAATGTTTTTAGTCTCCTTGTTGTTGTCTGATAGAGCTGAATATCTGTTACATTTTGTCACCCATTCAGCTTGTAGTGAAATCTTTTTTCTTGAGAGGCCTAGCTGTTTTTCTTTGTAGGAGAAAGTAATCAGTCTGGTTTCTGCTAGCTAAAAGAATTGCTGAAAAACTCTTTTTTTGATTGGATAATCGGGCTTGTTTCTGTGCTTTAAATAGCCAGTGTTTTCAACCAGTTATACTTTTTTGATCAAGCTGCTCTAAGTTGCAGAGAGACTGGCCTTTTGCCCTGCTGTAATATTGAAAAAGATAAATGTTTATTTTCAATTGTTTCTGCACTTCTCTTTTACTATATATCTCTGTAATCTGTAAAAAAATTTTTTGCAATCTGTGCAACTGGTTTTAGTCTCCCTTTTTTGTCTGATAGAGCTGAATATCTGTTACTGTTTGTCTCCCTTTCAGCTTGTAGTGAAATCTTTTGTCTAGAGAGTCCCAGCTGTTTTTTTTTTTTTTTTTTTTTTTGTGGGAGAAAGTTATCAGTCTGATTTAATCTAGCTGAAAGCATTCCTGCAAAACTGTTATTTTTGATTGGATAATTGGGCTGGTTTCTGTTTCTCTGCCTTTAATAGACAGGGTTTTAATCCAGTTATAATTGCTTGCTCAAGCTGTTCAAAGCTGAAGAAAGACTGGCATTACACCTTTTGTCATGCTGTGATATTGGAAATAGATGTGTGTTTTTTTCAATTGTTTCTGCACTTCTGTTTTACTACATATCTCTGTGATCTGTAGAACTGTTTTTAGTCCCCTTTTCATTGTCTGATAGAGTTGAATATCTATTACTGTTTGTGACACTTTCAGCTTGTAGTGAAATCTTTTGCCTAGAGAGACCTAGTTGTTTTTCTTTGTGCAGAAAATAATGAGTCTGGTTTAATATAGCTAAAAGCATTCCTTGAAAACTAGTATTTTTGCTTGGATAAATGGGCTGATTTCTGTTTCTCTGCTTTTAATAGATAGTGTTTAAAACCAGATATACTTGTTTGCTCAAGCTGTTCAAAGGTGCAGTGAGACTGGCCTTCCGCCATTTGCCCTACTGTGATATTGGAAAAAGATGAGTGTTTATTTTCAATTGTTTCTGCACTTCTGGTTCACTACATATCTTTGTAATATGTACAAATGTTTTTGCAATCTGTGCAACTTTTAGACTCTTTTTTGCTGTCTGATAGAGCTGAATATCTGTAACTGTTTCTGACCTGTTTGGGTTGTAGTTAAATATTTTGCCTAGAGAGGCCTAGCTGTTTTTATTTTAGGGAAAAAGTAATCAGTCTGGTTTAATCTAGGTAACTTATTTTTGATTGAATAATTGGGCTGTTTTCTGTTTCTCTGCCTTTAATAGCCAGTGTTTTAAACGAGTTATACTTCTTTGTTCAAGCTGCTGAAAGCTGCAGAAAGACAAGTCTTCCAACTTTTGCCCTGCTGTGATATTGGAAGAAGATAAGTGTTTACTTTCAATTCTTTCTGCACATCTGTTTTACTACATATCTCCGTAATTTGTACAGCTGTTTTTGCAATCTGTGTAAATGTTTTTTTTTTGTCTCCTTTTTGTTGTCTGATAGAGTTGAATATCTGTTACTGTCTGTGACCTTTTCATCTTGTAGTAAAAGCTTTTGTCTAGAGAGACTTTGCTGTTTTTATTTGTGGGAGAAAGTAATCAGTCTGGTTTAATCTGGCTAAAAGCATTCCTGGAAAACTGTTATTTTGATTGGATAATTGGGGTGGTTTCTCTGATTTTAATAGCCAGTGTTTTAAACCAGTTATACTTGTTTGTGCAAGCTGTTCCAAGCTGCAGAGAGACTATCCTTCTGCATATTGTCCTGCTGTGATTCTGGAAAAAGATAAGTGTTTATTTTCAATTTTATCACTTCTGTTTTACTACATATCTCTGTAATCTGTACAACTGTTTTTGCAATCTTTGTAACTGTTTTTAGTCTCCTTTTTGTTGTCTGATAGAGCTAAATATTAGTTACTGTTTTTGACACTTTCAGCTTGTAGTGAAATCTTTTGCCTAGGGAGGCCTAGTTATTTATCTTTGCGGGAGAAAGTAATCAGTCTGGGTATTCTAACTAAAGGTATTCCTGCAAAACTGTTAATTTTTATTGGATAATTGGGCTGGTTTCTGCTTCTCTGCCTTTAATAGCCAGTGTTTTAAACCAGTTATACTTGTTTGCTCAAGTTGTTCAAAGCTGCAGAGAGACTGGCTTTACGCCTTTTGTCCTGCTGTGATATTGGAAAACGATAACTGTTTATTTTCAATCGTTTCTGCACTTCTGTTTTACTACATATCTCTGTAATCCATAGAACTGTTTTTTTTTAATCTGTACAGATGTTTTTAGTCTCCTTTTTGTTGTTTGATAAAGCTGAATATCTGTGACTGTTTGTGACCCTTTCAGCTTGCAGTGAAATATTTTATCTAGAGAGGCCTAGCTGTTTAACTTTGTGGGTGAAAGTAATCAGTCTGGTTCAATCTAGCTAAAAGCATTCCTGCAACACTGGTATTTTTGATTGGATAATTGGGCTGGTTTCTGTTTCTCTGCCTTTAATAGCCAGTTTTTTAAACCAGTTATACTTGTTTGTTCAAGATGTTCAAAGCTGCTGAGACTGGCCTTCTGCCTTTTGCCCTGTTGTGATACTGGGAAAAAATTAACTGTTTATTTTGAATTATTTCTGCAGTTTTGTTTTACTACTTATCTTTGTAATCTGTACAACTGTTTTTGCAATCTTTGCAACTCTTCTTAGTCTACTTTTTTTGTCTTATAGAGCTGAATATCTGTTATTGTTTGTGACTCTTTCAGCTTGTAGTGAAATCTTTTGTCTAGAGAGACCTGGTTGTTTTTTTCTTTGTGGAGAAAATAATCAGTCTGGTTTAATATAGCTAAAAGCATTCCTGCAAAACTGGTGTTTTTGGTTGGATAAATGGGCTGATTTCTGTTTCTCCAACTTTAATAGATAGTGTTTAAAACCAGTTATACTTGTTTGCTCAAGCTGTTCAGATCTGCAGAGAGAATGGCCTTCTGCCTTTTGCCCTGCTGTAATATTGAAAGAAGATAAGTGTTTATTTTCAATTGTTTATGCACTTATGTTTTACTACTTATATTTGTAATCTGTACAACTATTTTTCCAATCTGTGCAACTTTTAGACTCTTTTTTGTTGTCTGATAGAGCTGAATATCTGTAACTGTTTCTGACTCATTCAGGTTGTAGTTAAATCTTTTGTCTAGAGCGGCCTAGCTTTTTTTCTTTTTGGGAAAAGTAATCAGTCTGGTTTAATATAGGTGAATCATTCCTGCATAACTTTTATTTTTGATTGGGTAATTGGGCTGGTTTCTGTTTCTCAGCCTTTAATAACCAATGTTTTAAATGAGTTATACTTTTTTGCTCAAGCTGTTGAAAGCTGCAGAAAGACAAACCTTCCACGCTTTGCCCTGCTGTGATATTGCAAAAAGATAAGTGTTTATTTTCAATTGTTTCTGGACTTCTGTTTTCCTACATATCTCCATAATCTGGACAACTATTTTTGCGATCTGTTCAAATGTTTTTAGTCTCCTTGTTGTTGTCTGATAGAGCTGAATATCTGTTACATTTTGTCACCCATTCAGCTTGTAGTGAAATCTTTTTTCTTGAGAGGCCTAGCTGTTTTTCTTTGTAGGAGAAAGTAATCAGTCTGGTTTCTGCTAGCTAAAAGAATTGCTGAAAAACTCTTTTTTTGATTGGATAATCGGGCTTGTTTCTGTTTCTGTGCTTTAAATAGCCAGTGTTTTCAACCAGTTATACTTTTTTGATCAAGCTGCTCTAAGCTGCAGAGAGACTGGCCTTTTGCCCTGCTGTGATATTGAAAAAGATAAATGTTTATTTTCAATTGTTTCTGCACTTCTCTTTTACTATATATCTCTGTAATCTGTAAAAAAATTTTTTGCAATCTGTGCAACTGGTTTTAGTCTCCCTTTTTTGTCTGATAGAGCTGAATATCTGTTACTGTTTGTCACCCTTTCAGCTTGTAGTGAAATCTTTTGTCTAGAGAGTCCCAGCTGTTTTTTTTTTTTTTTTTTTTTTTTTGTGGGAGAAAGTTATCAGTCTGATTTAATCTAGCTGAAAGCATTCCTGCAAAACTGTTATTTTTGATTGGATAATTGGGCTGGTTTCTGTTTCTCTGCCTTTAATACCCAATATTGTATACCAGTTATACTTGTTTGCTCAAGCTGTTCAAAGTTGCAGAGAGACTGGCCTTCCACCTTTTGCCCTGCTGTGATATTAGAAAAAGATAAGTGTTTATTTTCAATTGTTTCTGCACTTCTGTTTTACTACATATCTCTGTATTCTGTAGAACTGTTTTTGCAATCTGTGCAACTGTTTTAGTCCCCCTTTTGTTGTCTGATAGAGTTGAATATATGTTACTGTCTGAGACCCTTTCATCTTGTAGTGAAATATTTTGTCTAGAGAGGCCTAGTTGTTTTTCTTTGTGGTGGAAAGTAATGAGCCTGGTTTAATCTAGCTAAATGCATTCCTGGAAAACTGTTATTTGTGATTAGATATTTGGGTGAGTTTCTGTTTCTCTGCCTTTAATAGCCAGTGTTTTAAAACAGTTATACTTGTTTACTCAAGGTGTTCAAAGTTGCAGAGAGACTGGCCTTCCACATTTTGCCCTGCTGTGATATTGGAAAAGGATAAGTGTTTATTTACAATTGTTTCCACACATCTGTTTTACTACATATCTTTGTAATTTGTATAACTATTTTTTTGCAATCTGTACAAATGATTTTAGTCTTCTTTTTGTTGTCTGACAGAGCTGAATATCTGTTACTGTTTGTGACCCTTTCATCTTGTAGTGAAATCTTTTGTCTAGAGAGGCTTAGCTGTTTTTTTTTTGTGGGAGAAAGTAATCAGTCTGTTTTAATCTAGCTAAAACATTCCTGCAACACTGTTATTCTTGATTGGATAATTGAGATGTTTTCTGTTTCTCTGCCTTTAATAGCCAGTGTTTTAAAACCAGTTATTCTTGTTTGTTCATGTTATTCAAAGCTGAAGAGAGACTGGCATTACGCCTTTTGTCCTGCTGTGATATTGGAAAAAGATAATTGTTTATTTTCAATTATTTCTGCACTTCTGTTTTATTACCTATCTCTGTGATCTGTAGAACTGTTTTTGTAATCTGT
Source organism: Protopterus annectens (assembly GCF_019279795.1). Taxonomy (NCBI): domain Eukaryota; kingdom Metazoa; phylum Chordata; order Ceratodontiformes; family Protopteridae; genus Protopterus; species Protopterus annectens. Next base: position 1,309,859,553 of record NC_056744.1, read on the forward strand.
GCAACTCTTTTTAGTCTCCTTTTTTTGTCTGATAGAGCTGAATATCTGTGACTGTTTGTGACCCTTTCAGCTTGCAGTGAAATATTTTGTCTAGAGAGGCCGAGCTCTTAAAGTAGTGTAGAAAGTAATCCGTCTGGTTTTATCCAGCTAAAAGCATTCCTGCAACACAGTTATTTTTGATTGGTTAATTGGGCTGGTTTCTGTTTCTCTGTCTTTAATAGTTAGTGTTTTAAAGCAGTTATACATGTAGGTTCTGGTTTTTCAGATCTGCAGAGACTGGCCTTCCACCTTTTCCCCAGCTGTGATACTGGGAAAAAATGTTTTCAATTATTTCTGCACTTCTGTTTTACTACATATCTTTGTAATCTGTACAACTCTTTTTGCAATGTTTGCAACTCTTTTTGGTGTCCTTTTTTTTGTCTGATAGAGCTGAATATCTGTTACTGGTTGTGACTGTCTCAGCTTGTAGGAAAATACTTTGTCTAGAGAAGCCTAGCTTTTTATCTTTGTGGTGGAAAGGAAACAGTCTGATTTAATCTAGTTAAATGCATTCCTGCTACACTGGTATTTTTGATTGGATAACTGAGCTGGTTTCTGTTTCTCTGCCTTTAATAGCCAGTGTTCCAAACCAGTTATACTTGTTTGCTCAAGCTGTTCAAAGCTGCAGAGAGAGTGGCCTTCACCTTTTGCCCTGCTTTGATATTGGAAAAAGATAAGTGTTTATTTTCAATTGTTTCTGCATTTCTGTTTTACTATATCTCTGTATTCTGTAGAACTGTTTTTGCAATCTATGCATTGTTTTTAGTCCCCTTTTTGTTGTCTGATAGAGTTGAATATCTGTTACTGTTTGTGACTCTTTCAGCTTGTAGTGAAATATTTTGCCTAGAGAGACCTAGCTGTTTTTTCTTTGTGGAGAAAATAATCAGTCTGGTTTAATTGTAGCTAAAATCATTACTGCAAAACTGTTATTTTTGGTTGGATAAATGGGCTGATTTCTGTTTCTCTGTCTACAGCTTTGAACAGCTTGAGCAAACAAGTATAACTCATTTTAAACACTGGCTATTAAAGTAGACAGTGTTTAAAACCAGTTATACTTGTTTGCTCAAGCTGTTCAAAGCTGTAGAGAGACTGGTCTTCTGCCTTTTGCCCTGCTATGATAGTGGAAAAAGATAACTGTTTATTTTCAATTGTTTCTGCACTTTTGTTTTACTACATATCTCTGTAATCTGTGCAACTGTTTTTGCAATCTGTGCAAGTGTTTTTAGTTTCCTTTTTGTTGTCTTATAGAGCTGAATTTCTGTTACTGTTTGTGAACCTTTAGCTTGTAGTTAAATCTTTTGTCTTGGTAGACCTAGCTGTTTTTCTTTGTGGGAGAAAATAATCAGTCTGGTTTAATATTGCTAAAAGCTTTCCCATAAAACTGTTATTTCTGATTGGATAATTGGCTGGTTTCTGTTTCTCTGCCTTTAATAGCCAGTATTTTAAACTAGTTACACTTTTTTGCTCAAGCTGTTCAAAGCTGCAGAGACAATGGCCTTCCACCTTTTGCCCTGCTCAGATATTAGAAAAAAGATAAGTGTTTATTTTCAATTGTTTCTGGACTTCTGTAATCTGTACAACTGTTTTTGCAATATGTGCAACTGTTTTTAGTTTAGTTTTTGTTGTCTGATAGAGCTGGATATCTATTATTATCTTTGCCCCTTTCAGTTTGTAGTGAAATATTTTGTCTATAGAGGCCTAGCTGTTTTTTTTTTTTTTTTTTTTTGTGGGAGAAAGTAATCAGTCTGGTTAAATCTAGCTAAAAGCATTCCTGGAAAACTGTTATTTTTTGCTGGATAATTGGGCTGGTTTCTGTTTGTCTGCCTTTAATAGCCAGTGCTATGAAATTAAGTTATTATTAGGAACTACTTTACTTGTAAACTGAACTTTTTATGTGTGGAAATCTACTTAGCTTATTTCTGACTGCATATTGTATGAGCAATATGACATAATTATTGTGCTTGCCTTACAGTTCTCTTCCCTGCCCTTTGCATCAATTATTGTTATTTTGTTTGCTGCTTTTACTGAGACTCAATTTTTTATTTTTTTATGACAACTCAGAACTGCTGTGACATAATATTTTGAGAACTCACCATTGACGTTTTCTCATGCTTCTACTTCTTGAATTAAATGCTTTTGTTTGCATTATGTTTTATATAATTATGTTCATCTGAACTGCAATACCTTTGTTGAGGCTTGCTTGGTTTTAATTATTGTTGATATATTATTTTCTTTTCTTGAATGGGTTTCTGTTCTTTTTTAACAGTAACTTGATCCTGTAACTTATTTCTTCTGTAATACACACATATTTAAGGCTTCTAAATGATTGTATACGAAATCTTTAATTATTGTACACAGCTAAAAGCTGTGTTGACAAACCAGATATGGGGTACTTTGCTTTTGCATTGCCAACACTAGCCTTCTCATTATTCCATTGGATTTTTATGTATACATAACAAAATGTGTTAACTTTGTAGTGGTATACTCCAAGTTGTTCTTATATTTTGGAGAAAATCAACAAATGTAAAACTCTTGGTATTTTTCTTTCTTTTTTTTTCTTTTTCTTTTTTTTTTGGTTGGGCAACTCCACTTATTATCAAACCTTCCTCAAGCTGCTTAGTTGTCCAGCTTTGTTCATTCAGCATCACACTGGGTGTTGGGCAATGAATCAGGAGTGGCCTGAGTATATGCTCTTTCCAGGGCCCATAAAGTGGTCACATCTACTTGGCTCTTTCCCACCCCGCACCCCATTATTCCTTCTGAGTTCTAATCTTCACCAGAACTCAGGGTAGAACTACCCTGCACACTACCTCCCATCCTCCCTGACTATGCCATCAGGTATCCAAGCTGCTATTGGACCACAGTCAGGGTTTTACTCCACTGCTACAGATCTCAGTTTTTATTTGGATTCAGATCAGGTCATCTGTTGCCAGCTTTTACATGGTGTGGGCTTGGCTACCCTTTTGTGACCATTTTTCCTCAATACTGCCATTCCATTTGCTTTATTGACCTTTTACTTTTCATTATTCTGCTGTTTAGTAGAGGACTGCTCAGCTTGTCAGCCACACAGCTTTGCTCTGACAGAACATGGGATGCATGTATAGTGAATTTGTGCTGTGAAGCTATATCCCAAGCTAACAAGGCTAGTCTGCAAAGAGGTATGACCTATGGTTGTTGATGTACCACTTCACTGTGGTATTGACTGTAACCATTTGAAGAGGTCCTGGGGGAAAGAGATGTTTCAAAGAACTGAACACCTTGATCAGGGCAAGTATCTCCTTGATTACTTATGCATTTGTGTCTGTCCTTGGTGTTCCAGACAACCTGCAGTTTTATCTCTCTAGAAACTGCTCAATTCAGTTTAATATACCATATTATGAGAACTGCCACAATATGCTAAAATGAATAAATAAATGTATATTTTGATTTCTTATGCTATTATGTTTTGGACTATGCTGTGGATATTAGATGAACTGTGTCTTGTGTATTATTTAACTTTATACTGTCTACTGCAATTTTCTGTTTTCTTGTTGCTGTTTATTGTCTTAAGAATTATCTCCTTGTCTATTTATTTGTCTTTGTTTACTGTGAAAGTTCGACTGGATAATGCACATTTTCAGTGGAGACCTGGGGAAAAGGTCCATTTGTGTACATTGGATTATACTTAGTTCCTGTTAAACACAGAGTAGTTACATTTCTATTCACATTTATACACATACAGCAGTTACACATGTAGTACTGACATTTAGACAATATAAGATTTTATAGCGGTAGATGCTACTGAAGAGAAAGCCCATGTGCAACTTAGTGGATTGTACAGGTAGCAGTTATGTATTAAAATTACTTTCTCATTTGAGAGTATTCTGTTTCACGAGAGTACTTGGAGAGTATCATATGGTGAACACAAAGTCTTAAACTAGTGATGAGCATGTGCAGGACCAGGACAGGTTAAGATGCTGTTTAAGCAGTGGTTTAAAACTGTTAAAATTTTTTGGAGAATTTTATTTGTGTAGAGATACTATTCCATCATTTAGCAATATGTTGGGAGTAGAATACATATCCTGCAACATTATTTGACTTATTTGTGAGTAGTAAAAATTTGCTACTAAAACGGAGGTTCCTTGCTGAACAGTAGGGCAGTAATACGTTTTGTAGTGCAGGGCATTTTTCTGGATGATGAATGAGTTTGTGGGCTGTAGATAGTTGTGAATATATTAGGTAGTTGTGCAGTTTAAGCAAGTTTAATTGCTCTAAGCCAGTGGTCTCCAACCTTTTTTGCACTAAGGACCGGTATCAATGTAAGACAATTTTACACGGACCGGCCATCTCGTGGCATGCATAATGAAGCATGTATTTATTTATTTGACATTTGTTTAATGAGGAGGCCAGACCTGGGGAGAAAAGCTCCAAAGTACAATAAAAAGACAACTGGCAATAATTACCAAAAAAAAAAGTATACAATCTGCTTAACAGCATAATATTGATCTACTATGGTTTGTAAGTAAACCATTAGGCAACCTTACTGATTTTGTTTATAAGAGCAATATTTAACATCTGTCCCTATTATTTGGATCTGTCCAGCATACCTCTCAACTGTACAGATTTTCTCAGAATATCCAGATTTTTGCCTCATATTTTTGGTCTTTTTCTCATAAAATTGTCATTTTCTGGCAAACCACTGGCAGATAATTGAGGCTGAAGTCAGAAAATAATGATAGACAGTTGAGTTTCATACTTCATACCCTTCAGAAAATTCATGCTAATGCAAAAACTGTATTTCTGTCAACTTTTAAAGTTTGTAGGAGCAGCACTTAAAAGGGACCCTATTTTGGGCCTTTGTCCTCCCCATTATTTTTGGCTTTGTCCAGATTTCTTGATCTAAGCAAGAGGTTGAGAGGTGTGTTTGTGTGTGTGAGTGACAGAGACAGAGAGGGAGAGAGAGAGAGAGAATGAGAGTGAAGAGTGAGTGTGATCGCTGCAGCAGCAGCAATGAGGTTTGTGTACCTTTCATCCATACCACACACACACACACACACACACACACACACACACACACACACACACACACACACACACACACACACACACACACATTCTCTTTTGCATTCATGCATACATTCACTCACGCACATCGCTCTCAGTCTTTTGAGAGCTCTCACACACAGTCACTCTCTCATTCATAACTCCATTCAGTCACACACCACGCTTATGCTCTCCCAGTCAAACACACACTCAGTCACATCCTCATTCATACCTGCATTCATTCATCCACACATCGCTGTCACTCTCCCGATCTTACACATAACACATACACACACACACAGTCATTTCCTCATTCATACCTGCATTTATTCACACATCGCTCTCACTCTCCCAATCTCACACATACACACACACAGCCACTTCCTCATTCATACCTGCATTCACTCACACATCACTCTTACTCTCTCTCTCTTTCTCGGTCAAACACACACTCAGTCACATCCTCATTCATACCTGCATTCATTCATTCGCACATTGCTCTCACTCTCCCGATCTTACACCCACATGTCACACACTCATTTATGCATTCATTCATACATACATCCCTCTCACTCTTCTGATCTCACGCATAGACACAGACAGTCACTTCCTCATTCATACCTGCATTCATTCACGCATTCATTCACACATCGATCTCACTCTTCCGATCACACACACACACACACACACACACACACACGTCTTCATTCATTCACACATCGCTCTCACTCTTCCGATCTCACACACACACACACACACACACACACACACACACACACACACACACACACACACACACACACACACACAAGTCTTCATTCATTCACATATCGCTCTCACTCTTCCGATCTCACATGCACACACTTCTTCATTCATTCACACATTCATTCACACATCACTCTCACTCTTCCGATGTCACACATACACACACACAGACACTTCTTCATACATTCACATATTCATTCACATATCACTCTCACTCTTCCGATCTCACACACACAGCCACTTCTTCATTCATTCGCACATTCATTCACACATCGCTCTCACTCTTCCGATCTCATACACACACAGTCACTTCTTCAATCATACCTGCATTCATTCACACATTCATTCACACATCACTCTCACTCTCCCGATCTCACACATACACACACGCAGCCACTTCCCATTCATACCTGCATTCATTTACACAGACACACAGCTACTTCTTCATTCATACGTACATTCATTCACACATCGCTCTCACTCTTTCGATCACACACACACACACACACTGCCACTCCTTCATTCCTTCCTGCATTCATTCACACATCACTGTCACTCTCCTGATCTCACACACACACACACACACACACACACACACACACACACACACACACACACACACACTTTCACTTTCACGCACACATTCACTCACATACACAGACACATACACACTTATACAGGCATTCACTTACCTTACCTGATGGCCCAGTTCCAAGTGCTTCATGGACCGGTACTGGTCTGTGGCCCGGTGGTTGGGGAACACTGCTCTAAGCTATGACAGTGGTGGGTCCTATGAGTGAGATTGGTGGCAAATTTAGCTATTTTATTGTAGCAGGAGGCAAGTTTTTTTTCTTTAAGCATTGCTTAAGTTTGTTAGGATAGGAATGGCATAAAAAAAGAGTTGGCAATAAGAAGGTGATGGCTAGAGATTTTCTTCCAGTATCTGTAAGGAATCCATTGATCCTATAAAGGGAGCCTAGTTTCAGATGCTTAGATTTAATGGTGTGCAGTATATGCTAGTATATTTGAGACTGTCATCTAGTATAATGCCTAGAAGTTTACAGTGAGATATAGTTTCAATGACAGTATTATTTACTGACTTTATGGTAAATGATTGCATTTGATTTTGGCAAATTTTTGAGGTATAAATATGAGTAAAGAGACTTGTAGGCTGGAGAATAAAATACTTGAAATGTATTCCAAAACACAATATATGGATAGGATGTTTAACATATGTATTTATGATGAAAAACTGTACATCATATTACAGAAATTTCAGGTTAATGGTATTATCAACAGACTGAATTTCTATTTATATGATTTGCTCATGACTAACCAAATAGACTACAATATTTTCAACTATTTTAGTGTAGAACATCTGACTATACCAACAATTTATGGTCTTCCAAAAGTGCATAAAGATCCACAAAATCCCCTACTTTGACCTATTGTATCAGGAAGAGGTTGGCTCACAGAGCCAATGTCTATATATGTAGAAAAGCAGCTAAGATTTGTGTTGAATAAGGTAACTACTGTCCTCCGTGCAGCAAACAGTTCTTAGAACATCTTTATGATTGAGCTGAAACTGATGTTATATTTATTACATTGGACGTGAACTCTTTGTTCACGGTTATTCCCAGCGATGAAGGGATTGAGAATGTCAGGCAGTTTCTTACCAAGGAGAGCAACTTCAGCAATACCAAAACCAATATGATATGTGCCCTTCTAGACTTGATTCTAGAGAATAATGTTTTTTTGTTTGAAAGAGAGTTTTTTCTTCAGAAAGTGGGAGTTGCTATGGGCATGGCATGTGCCAACACATATGCCAATATTGTTTTGGCCCAATGGGAGAAAGAAATGTTTTTTACCTCCGACATGTACAAGCAGCACATTACGTTTTATAAATGTTTTGTGGATGATATCTTCTTTGCTTGGCATGGTAATGAGACACAATTAGATACATATGTTAGGTTCCTTGATAACACAACTGGGTACCTATCCTTCTCCCTTAGTCACTCCAAAGGGGAAATCAGCTTTCTGGATGTAACTGTGAGTAAAAATATGTTTGGTAATATCTCAACCAGAATACATAGGAAGGACTGTAGGAAGAACAACATTCTTCACCACTCCAGTATGCATCCTAGACACATTACTAAGAATATAGTTAAGAACCAAGTCTTATGCTGCATGAGATTACATACAGACAGGGAAGAATTAATGGAAGCCATGAGTCGTCTCTCTACAGAGTTTGTTGAGAGAGGATATAAGAAGTCTGATATTGACAGAGTGATAGTGGAAGTAGATTCGTATGAAAGTTACAAAACCAAACCCTACTATTCAGATGAGCATCTAGTGAATGCACTCCCAGAAAGGCAGATCTCCTCAACATCTGTAAATAGGCTGTGTCTTACTTTTTCTAATGATGTCAACAAGACATGTGACATCATTAAAAAGAACTGGCCCATTCTCCTTACTGACCCTGAAATCAGTCATGCTGTTGGTCGACCTGAACATAGACTGGAATAGCATTAATGCTGAAAATCCTTCATCTCATATCACCCTTCATGGTTTTACCCAAAGCATTACCTCAACTACTAGGCTCAACAAACATAGTAATAGAGAAAGCATTTTAGACTGGATACTTATAAACAAAGTCAAAAATACTTACAAAGTAGGAACCTTGCCAGATGATGTCAGTGATCACTCCTTAACTTTCATAACAAGGGAAAAGGCTGATTGTGTAAACCCCCCAATTATAAGAAAAATACGCACTATCAAACATTTTAATTTAGACCTGTTTCAGACTGAACTTAGTGCATGTAACTGGAACCGCTTAAAAACACTTCCTCTTGAAAATGCAGTATTATACTTTAACACAACTTTTTTATCCATTCTTGACATACATGCTCCTGAACGTATTATTAGAATGAAATCTAATACAGCCCCTTGGCTCTCCCATGAAACCAAAAAACTTATTCTCACTAGAAATAAAGTCTGGGCCACATGGAGATCCCATAGAAATAACCCTGATCTTCTTCACTTCCACCAGCTTAGAAATCTAACTAAAAAGGCAATAATAACTGATAAAAAAAATTCTACTGTGAACTACAGCAAACTCATCTTAACAATTCTAAACTTTTCTGGTCTTCAGTCAATAGACTACTCTCCCCAGGAACTTCCAAAACACCTTCCCCACTTAATGCTGACCCTGATACCCCTCAACAAACTGCAGAAGCTTTTAACTCTTTCTTCACTGAAACTATACAAGCTCTAGCTAAACAACTTAATGCCAACAACTTCTACCCACCAAGTAACCTAACAAACTCTTCTTTTAACTTCTCTCTACAACCTATCTCTACATCTTACATATACAGACTCCTTCTCAAACTAAAACCATGTACCCCCTCTGCTGATAAGCTCCCTTCACTTTTTCTTCAAAAGGCTGCCAAGGTTATCGCATACCCTATATCTATTCTCATAAATAGGACAATCAAAGAAGGAACCATCCCAGATATCTGGAAGGTCTCTCATATTATCCCACTTCATAAAGGTGGAAACTCCATAGACTGCTCTAACTATAGACCTATTGCTCTCCTCTCACCTTTGGCTAAAATTATGGAGAAATGTATCCATCATCAACTTGTACAATATCTCTCTCTTCACAACATAATAGCAAACTGTCAACATGGCTTTAGACCGCATCACAGTACTACTACTGCCTTGCTCTCCTTTGTAGACACTATCAATCAGAACCGTAACAATAACCTACTCTCTTCTGCTCTCTTCATTGACCTCTCTAAAGCATTCGATATGGTCAACCACTCTTTATTAATTACTACTCTTGAATCCCTCTCTTTTGATATCCCAGCCATTAAATGGTTTAGTTCCTATCTTACAAACAGAAAACAAGCAGTTATTTGGAATAACCACATTTCTTCTCTATTGCCTGTTTCTATCGGAGTTCCACAAGGCTCTATTCTTGGCCCACTTCTCTTTTCCCTCTTCATTAATGATCTTCAAACAATAATCCCTCAAGCAACCTGCATTCAATATGCTGATGATTCTATGCTCATCTGCTCAGCATCATCCACCCCAGAACTTATCTCTCTTACTCAAAAAATCTTTAATACTGTAGAAACATGGTTCTCCAGTTGGTCCCTCTTACTAAATCCTAAAAAAACTAAACTTCTCCTCTTCACCCCCACTTCCAGGACCTCCCCCTTAACCTTCACCATCTCTTCTAACAGTGCCACTGTCATTTCACCTGAATCTACAACTAAACTTTTAGGAATTACCATTGACAATAATCTCTCTTTCAACCAACACATTAACAACACCATCAAACTAGTCAACAGAAAAATAGGATCCTTATATCGAATTAGACCATTTCTTACGCCATCAACTAGAACTAGGATTGCTCACTCCCATCTTATATCTACTCTCCTTTATGCTTCACCCATCTTTACCAATCTCAAGAAAACCAACCTCAACAAACTGGCAAACTGCTATAATAACATTGCCCAACATTGCTTCGCTACCGGTAACCCCTACAGAACCCATCACTGTCTTAACTTGAAACTACTAGGCTGGCTAGAGTTTCAGAACTATCTTGCAATCCCTCAACTCACTATTGCCCATAAAATACTGTACCAACCAAATAACACCCCTATACTTTCACAACTCTTAATCCCCTATAACAATCTTAACTGCCTCCGCTCTTCTAGTAAACTCTTGGCTAGTTCTATAAAATCAAATAACACTGCTGGTGACTCCCTATTCACCAATTCAGTAGGTACAAAATGGAATTTGTTACCTAGCAACATAACAATGATTACATCATTGCCTCTCTTCAAACAAAATATTAAACTGTACTTCCAAAATCACTGGCTTTGTTCCTGTAGTAAACCTGATTAACTTTCCACTTGTACTACTCAACTTTAAAACTACCTCTTACTCCTTGTGTGACACTATCCTCCACTTGGCTTTCTTTTTCTCTTCCTTCTTCATCTTCCTAATGCTTCTTTTCCTGTTAACTGTCTTAACTTGTTCTCTTTTCCAAAACTAATCCCTTATTAACTTCCCTTATTCCTAGTACTCTACTTTGTCTTCTTTTTCTTATCTCCTATCCTTGTTATCTTTCTCAGACAAGTATTTTTATCTTTGTGTAATACTATTTTGAACTGTTACTGTGTTTGGTAGTATTTAATTCATGTAGTAATAATTTTAAATTGTAGAGTTTGTTAGTTTTTTACTAATTTTTTACTAATTTTTATTTTTTTACTTATGCTGGTTTTCTTTCATGTATTTACTTCTGTGGAGCTTTTCTCCCCGGGCTTCTATTGAAAATGGAAATATCTCCAGCTAGACTAGCCAGGTCAACAAATGTAAAATAAATAAATAAATAAAATAAATGGTTGGTAATATGCCCAGTTTTAGTTTCAAAAATGGCAAGAATTTGAAAAAGAAACTCTGTTACAAACAGAAGAAAATATGCGACAGGTTTGTCTGTCAGCATAGAGGGACTTTTTCTTGTAGAAATTCTAGAATTTGTAATAGTATTTGGTCTACTTGCATGATTTTACACCCTGTGCATCAGAAGCCTGTAGAGTTTTTATTTTATGCAGACTGCTCTACTAAAAACATTGTTTATTTTGCTAAGTGTAATCTCTGTAGTGCATTCTACATTGGTAAAACCAACAGAACATTAAAGGAAAAGGTAATGGAACATCTTAATGATATTAGGAACAGCAAGCTTACTAATGCACTAGCCAAGCATGTTTTAGATTGTGGAGACCAGTGCAATTTAAAATTTTTGGTTTTGCAGAAAATGAATGAGAGTTTTAGAGAAGGTGACATTAAGAATGAAACTGAATATGCTGAATTAAGGTGGATAGTGGAATTTAAGGCATACTTATCACCTGGCCTTAACAGTGTTGTGTCCTTAAAACCTCTCTTGAAAAAAATAGGGTTGCTTCACTGATTTTTAAAGAATTGTTATTGGTTGTTGGTTTTATTTAAACCTTGTGTGCTAATTTATTTGTGTATTAAGGTCTGATGAAGAGGATTGCCTCAAAAGCGCTTGCCTAACTTTGCGTTTTGGAATAAATTTCAAGTATTTTATTCTCCAGCCTACAAGTCTCTTTACTCATACTTATATTTATATTCTTGGGTTCTTGGTACCACCATCTCTCTACTTCCTACATTTTTGAGGTAAACAGCATTAACTTAGCTTTCTTGGGGTTGAAAAGGAGGTTTGATTCTTTGACCCAAGTTTCTACAGAGGAGAAAGATTTTTGGGTAATATCTTAGAACTTATTTATTGTTGAGGCCACATGTATTAACATTGAGTCATATGCATACTGAACTAAACTAGCATGGTGAGTGGAGGTGTGGAGGTTATTAATAAATGTATTAACTCATTAACCCCGTATGTAGACTAGTTATGTAGTCTTGCAATATATCTCTCAAACATCAGTAGTAATCTGTTTGCATTTTCTTTCCTGTGCAGGTTCGTCCACCTTCTGATACAGACATGACTTCATGAGCAGGAGAACAACAAGTGAGAGTGTGGGTATGTGGCCATTCCTACATTCACTGGGCTGCGAGCTATGCCTCTGCAAGTAAAAACCACTACAACTTGAGCTTCCCCACATCTAGTGTGAAGGTATACTGGATTGTAAGAAGAGGAATGAATTGGAGCAGAGTACTACAGTTGTTGGAAGAGAAGTGTTCCATCTACCCTGATCCCGGCATCCTTTGCTGCACATTGGAAGGAATGATGTGGTCAGTCAACCACTTGGAAGACTATGGTTTCAAATCAGAACAATTTTTGAACACCTGCAGTTGTGCTGGCCATGTTGTCATTTTGTGTGGTCTGACATGACATAATTCCTCACCAGATATGGAAAACAGCAAACAGTCAACAGGCAGCACACAAGGCCAGACATTTACAGAATGGATTCATGCATGGCTTGATGCACAGGGTCGGTGGATCTACAATCTGCCATGACAGCATCACTGCAGAAGATGTTCACCTGTTCAGAAGGGATGGCATTCACCTAACTGAGGAGGGCATTGCATTGTTCTTGACTGACCTCCACAATAGCGTGAGGAGAGCTATGCAGGATTGGTAACATCCAGCTTGTGAGAAGAATGGAAAACACCCATGACCAAGTAGGACCAGTATGGTAAGTAAAACTCTATTATGAATTGTGTTGTGTAAAATATGATATTTTTCTGAGTTTGACAAATAACTGTGGGCTGGTGAAGATGCTGAGAAAGAACAACTGTTTCAGGAGAATGCTACCACGTACAGTCGAATATGTCAGTAACCATCCTGCAATGCTTCTTTTTTTATTCTTCTTTTATCAGGCATATGTGTGTAGAGTTTAGATGACAGGAAGGGCTTAGTAATACAGAATTTGATCCCTTAGGTCCATTGTTGAATGGACATGTAAAGAGAAAAGGCATAGGTAAGGAAGACTGCTGACACTGAAGGAGGTCATGAGACTGTAGTGGTATTAGCTGTCTGAGTGGGTAGCCAGTACAGGTATCAGACATATCAGATGGCCTTGCATGCCTCTAAAGTCCCATGCCTGTCCTGGGTTCATTAGTAGAGTGGTGGCCCTTACCTTTCTTTTTCTCTTTACATGTGCCCATTCAGCAGTATGTTGGCTACACCAAGAATGTGTATATTTACAATGATATCTGTCTACATGGTAAAACAACTGGGTCTGAATGCTGTACACATGTACAAATATCCATTTGTTTAGGACTTTTATTCAGATTTTGGTAAATAACTTTGCAAAGGAGCATCTGAATGTGCTAAGTAATACCTCATTTTGAAGACAGTATTCATAGTTCCAACATGGTAAAAGAACTGTCCCTTTATGTTGTACACATGTATAGATATCAAAGTTTATTTCGGACTTATGGTTATGGAAATTATGATTTGTTTTCATATTTTGGAAAATAACTTTGCAAGGGAGCATCTGAATGTGCTAAGTAATATCTCATTTTGAAGACAGTATTCATACTTCCAACATGGTAAAAAAACTGTGCCTGTATGTTGTACACATGTACAGATATCAAAGTTTGTTTTGGAGTTATGGTTATGGAAATTATTATTTTTTTCATATTTTGGTAAATAACTTTACAAGGGAGCATCTGAATGTGGTAAGTAATAACTCATTTTGAAGACAGTATTCATAGTTCCAACATGGTAAAAGAACTGTGCCTTTATGTTTAACACATATACAGATATCAAAGTTTGTTTTGGTCTTAGGTTATGGAAATTATGATTTTTTTTCATATTTTGGCAAATAACTTTGAAATGGAACATGTCAGTGTGCCAAGCAATGCCTCCTTTTGAAGACAGTGTTACTCCTTACAACATGGTAAAAGAACTGTGTCTGCACTGTACACATGTACAGATATCACAGTTTGTTTAGTCTTGTAGGATTATGAAAATTATACATTTCCAATACTTCTCATTATTATGCCCATATCTTTGCAAGGGAGCATGGTGATGACACAAATGATGCATCATTTTGAAGATGACATTGAGACGCATAACTTCTACACTGATATGTAGACTCTGTCTGTTACAGGTGATGAGATATTATGCTTTGTTTATTTATCAATTATGAAAAATATTATATTAATCATATTTCTGTGAATATCTCTGTAAAGGAGCATCACACAGTAATGGTTAAGGTATCATTTTAAAGTTGGCATTCATACAAACACATTAAATACAAATTGTATGCATCTACATGGTACATTGACCAAGATATTGTGCTTTGCTTTTCCAAAAAGGTAAAAAATATGTACAGTATCAACATTCCTTGCCAAATATTTAATAATGACTTTGATATGCACTATCAACATTTACACTGTTGGAAAGGTCCTTGTCTGATGAACAACTTTTGCATTTACATTTTTAGTCTAGATCTTATAGTTAAAGAGGTATGAACATTTGTTTTCTGTATGGTATTAGAAATGGATTTTCTGAAAATGAGCTCAGGCTGCACTGTTGTGGAATTAAGCAGGCAGCTTTTTCTGAGCTGCTCTGGAGTGAATAAGTTAAATAGGAGATGACCCCATATAGAGCCCTGATAGACACCTGTAGTAACAGGTTAAAAAGATGAGTAGGTTTTTTGCCATTTAATGGCTTTTTGCCCTCCAGATAAGTAACTAAGAAACCATGACAAGAGGTATTTGAAAGTTCTGTTGAGAAGAGTTGAATGAGCATTTCCTTGTGCAAAACAGTATCAATTGCCTTTAACAAGTCTAAGAACATGGTGGACACAAGCAGACCATGGTTTCTATGTTGGTTTATCATATTAATAGAATGCTGTGTTTCTGAGGTTAGGTATCAGCTGCATATGGATGCATTTCTCTAATATTTTGGAGAGGTGGAAGAGAAATGCTATCAGTCTGTAGTTATTAAACTTTATAGATGTGGAGCCTTTGTGCAGTGGTATGATGGGGAATTATTTTCCACAGTAATGGGATGTATCTTTCTGCTGTGGAGCTATTAATTACTATGGACATAGAGAAGGCTATGACTTCAGCAGTTATTTTTAAGTAGTCTGATAGTAGTTGAGCTACAGCTATGGAAGTTTTTAGTTTAAGGAGCAACCTCATTACGAGCGAGGTTAGTACTAGTCTATTGAAGAACTTTGGGTGGTTTTGGTTGGACAGGGGTAGAGAGAGGTGGCAGATGTATTAATGTCCATGAAAGATAATATTGATTGTATAAAGTAGGAATTAAACTGTGTGGGGATACCATCGGTTGTATTGTCTGTTTTTGGAGAGAGACTGGTGGTCTTGCCAGAGTGGAGTATATTTAGTGATGACCAAAAAAGGTTTGGGTTGTTTTGATGTTTGTCTTGTAGGTTGGTATAGCATGTTTGCTTGTCCTGTTTGACATGGAGTTTTGCAAGGTTTCCAATATGTCTAAATTGAGTTATATTTTTATACAAAACAACAGGCTTTATCCCTTCTTATCATGAATTTTTTTTTTGTTTCTTTTGTTAGCCATGATGAGGGATTGGACTTTACACTTTTATTACATATTAGTGTTAGATTATTTAAGGTCTGTAAGAATATGTTATTAAAATGTTATACAGCAGTATCTAGTGGAATTCTTCTAAGTACATTCTATTTATATTGTTTTAATGTTTCATTGAAAATACCTTTGCTGAAATTGGTTGTATTTTGTATTTGATTACAGATAATGTGTTTATCTAGGTTATGGTAAGCTCTAATGGCATATGATGGTATGTGGTCACTTATATTATCTGCGAGGCAGCCTACTTTTGTCAATTTGTCTGGTTTGTTTGTAAGAATTCAGTCTAATGTTGAGTGTCTCCTTGAAGTTTTATTGATTCTAGTGGATGTGGTTATTTATTGTTGGAAGTTGTATAAGTTTATGGATTCAGTGGAGATACTGGAATTTATGAGTTGCGAGTCTATTTTTTAAGTCTCCAAGTTTTATAGTTTCATGGTTAATTTGTTGGGATATTCAATATAGGATATGTTCAGCGGTACCAATGTTATTGCCTAATGGTATATAACTTGCTATTAAACATAGTTTTCCTATTGCTGATTTTTAGGAGTATTATTAGAAGTTCAGCATTGTTAAATTTGGGTATAGCCTTTTAATTTCTCCAAGTCACTTTGTGTTTCTAATACCATACCAGGAAGAAAGAGGTCAGTCTCCCTCTACTCTTCCCTCATTAGGGCAATCATTGAGTACAATGCCCCATTTGGCATGTACCTCACTAGACGCCTGCAACAACTGGAGAGGCTGCAAAAGTACCTCACAAACAGGATCTCTAGGCCTTAAACACTTGTCCTGTATGGACAGACTCAAAAACCTCCAACTATTCTCTGTCTCATATCACCTACTTAGAGGCGATCTCTGCTTGACTTATAAAGCCATGTTTGACCCAGCTCTGTTAGAAATGTTACATCTAAAGAAATCCCAAGCCCTCCACACCACACGCTTCAGAGACCTCAACCTCATTCCCACAATCAACAGAATGTGCTTGAGGGACAGGTTCATAACCCAGAGACTGCCCATGCTATGGAATAGACTTCCCATACATGTCAAACAGAGCACCTCACTAGCCCTCTTCAAGAGAAATCTTGATGAGTAGATGGGAAATAGAAAATTCACCCCGGGGATCACTCCAGTGGCTATACTCGACAGAGGCACTAGAAACTAAGGTCGGGTAGCATGATACCAGGGTAATCCTATGGACTAGGCTTGTAAAGGCTCCAGGGCCAATAGCCTAGTCCACACCTATGGACCTATGAACCTTTGATGGAAATGTACCCCATTTCTAAGTCAAAGTATGGCTAAAGTTCATGAAATCAGTATTGTTTCAATCCTTGATATTAGCCAGAAGTGCTCTTTGCAGCATCCTTAATGTGCCCAGTAATGACTCCTTCTGCAGTTCAAATGGAGTTACGTGTATAGGTAACCTATTTAAATGTGATTGTAAATTATTTTTTATAAGACTCATTGCTCCTGGTCCTATTAAAACTGCCTGGGTATCCTTCTTCCACATTGCCCTCATTTCTGCCTGCAAATCCTGATATTTTATGACTTTGTGTCTCTCTGTACTTAAGATACTGTAGTCACTGCATGTAGCAATTTCAGAGATCAATGCTACTTTTGTGTTTGTTTCATGGACTACTATATCTGGTTTTCTTGCATCTATTTTTTTGAACTGTTGGTAATGGGTGATCCCATATGATGTGGACTTCATTTTCTGTGATGTGTTGTGGCTCATGTTTCCAGTGTTTTTCAACCACTTCAGTACCATAATGTTTGCACAATCCCCATTGCAACAGTCTTGCCACATTATTATGCCTTTCAGTATGCAGTCTTTGTGACATTACTATATCACAACCAGCAACAAGATGTGTAACTGTTTTCAATTCTGTTTTACAAATCTACATTTGTCTGTTTCTCCCACATGTTCAGTGGATTTTGAAAACCAACATGTAAGTAGTCCACTGTCTTGGGCCACAAATATTAACCTTTCATCTTTTGGTTTAAATTCACCTCTCCTTAATCATTCCTGCATTCAGTCCTGATCAACATGAGGTTGTTCCAAGAGCTGTATATACTTGTAACTATATTTATGCATTTTCCACATGTCTTGCCTTCTCATATGATCCTTCACATTATATTCTTTTTTTTTGTTTTATTTTTGCTCCGGTTTCCTTCCACATCCCAAAGACATGCTGCAGGTGGATTGGGCACTCTAAATTGGCCCTAGGTGTGAGAGTGTGTGTGTGCCTTCTGTGGAAGGTTGGGTGCAGGGCTGGCAACTCAACACTGTAAAACTCCACTGCCAATCATGAGCAGACAGGTGATCCGCTGTGGCAACCCCTAACCGGGAAAAGCTGAAAGAAGAAGTTTTTGTTTTATTTTTGTACATTCAGTTGCTGCCTGATAAAGACAGGTATATTTCCTGTGGGAGTAAGATGATTGCTACACCACATGCATGCTTGTTTTGTCTGTCATGCTTGAGTATATTGTATCGGGGGGGGGGGTTGGTGGTGGTGATCTCATTATCCTTTCCTTTTTTTAACTAGGTTTCGGTAGCTATGACTACATCAGAACTGCATGTGTCAAGGTAGGCATGTATGTCATGGGTTTTATTGCACATGCTTCTTAGGTTCATGTTTAGTAAGGTGAGGTTAGGTTCTGTTTTTCGTTGAGAGGTATTAGGTGACTGGTTTACTTCAGGGTTGGAAGTGATGGTTTTATGTAGAGAGTTGGGCTGGGTTTGGATGATTATCTCCACTAATGTTTTGAAATGATATTTTACAGAGGTGAGAGTGTGACCAGTTGTATTTTGGTCTTGTCTGGTATTTGATCATAAATATGGATATTCTGTTTTGAGATATTTATAGATACATGAATCAGATGTGGGTTGTTTCTAGAGATAGGGTGTTATATAGAAAGAC
Source organism: Protopterus annectens (assembly GCF_019279795.1). Classification (NCBI taxonomy): domain Eukaryota; kingdom Metazoa; phylum Chordata; order Ceratodontiformes; family Protopteridae; genus Protopterus; species Protopterus annectens. The sequence continues at coordinate 1,309,878,369 of NC_056744.1, forward strand.
AGTCTGTAGATGTTGATATTATTTGTGAGGATCGGTTGCTGTCCTAAATATTTGAGGGAGCTGGATTTGATAATTGGTGATGAAGGCTAGTAGAGCAAGGAGGAATAGTAAAATAATCTGAGCTAGGGGCATCTATTTAACTTGGGTTTTATATTTGTTGTAAATTAGGATTAGAAAATGCTAGGAGGGTACTGGGTTGGTTGTAGAGATGTAATGTGCTAATTATACGGTGCAAGGAGTAGGACAGTTTGAGAGAGAGTCTCGGGTGGTAAACTAAAGTGGGTGTTAGTATTGGCAGTAATTTTTTTGATTGTTTTTCTTCTGGAGGGAACTGATGGTATTGGTTTGAGGACTATGTGGGTGATGCTATGGAAGTATAAATGTAGAGTAAAAGGGGTGTGTGGGAATTGGGAGTAGGGTAGGAAGCAGATTGAGCCAGTACGTTAGTGAGGGCAAATGAAGTAGGTTGAAAACTTGGCAAGGAGACAGAGAAAAACAATTAGTGACTAAACTTAAACAGCCACAAATTTGCTGAGAGAGATAAGCAAAAGGAACAATACAGTTTAAAAGGCCTCTGTGCCAATAGGTGAAAGTCTTGACTTTGTTTCTCCAGGACACAGTTTTAGTAGGAGAGTTAGTCCAATATCTCTTTGACCTGAATAATAGTGGTATATAACTGTAAAAAATTGCACTTGTCTGTTTGAACAAGTCTGTAATAGTAAGGAGGTTTCTATGGACCTTGAAATGCAAAGTCCAAAGGCTACCCCCCACCCCCACAGGTCAGCAAAATGCTGAGAGACAGTAAACCAGAATGTAGAACTGCAGCTCTGGAAAAATACTGGCTCAGATCTGAGAGTGGTTAGACAAGCATCTGGGGAAAAGAGAAAATAACCTTAAGGAAGGGCGAGAGTGGACTGCTAAAAATCAATGGACCACAGTTGCAGGATAAAGTACCAATGGAACTGCTGTGGTCTAAGAAAATTGAGCTATTATAGAGGATAAAGTTATTTGTTTTAGGCTGCCATAATTATAGTTTACATAAAAATATAGCCCACACACTGTTACATACATTTTGATTTGCTTTAAGGCACACTTTTGTAGAAAAATAAAAACACACTAAAGAGAGTGTTGAATGCCCAGAGTCAATGGTTGCTGTGCACAAATACTAGCTTAGAGATGAAAGTGAGTTAATAATTGTCTTGGGCAATGAGAAATAAGAAAGGAAGGGAGACTAAGGGTGACTTCCTTGAAGGCATGCAGTTCCACAGAAGAAAGACAGGAGGATATACATAATGGCAGCAGCAAGTCTAGAAGAAGTGAAAGAAATATAAGAGAAAAATAGTTTGAGTAAGAGTAAGAATAAATATCAATGTCTGTTAGGAAGTAGACAGTAAAAGCTGAACAGCAGGATGTCTGTGGAGGTGGGTTTACAGACTGTAAAGTTATTGCTTACAAACTAGGACACTAAAGCCCTTGTCTTCAGAGAGCCACTGTGCAGGCTAAAATACACACAGAGAACACCGGAAGCCTCTAATACTTACTTAAAGCACAAGGGCAGAGGTGGTACAAAGCTTGCCCAAAATAAATGTTGGATGGCTTGAGTTGACGCAGACTGCCTTTTGGATGAGCCTGATAGGTGTATGCTTTAGGGATGTTTCCTGTGAACTTAAAGCACAAAGGCAGAGGTGGTACACAGTTTGTCCTAAATAAATGGTAGGTGGATTGGGTGACTCAGACTGCCTTTTGGATGAGCCTGTTATATGTATGCTTTAGGGATGTTTCCTTGGTGTTTTATGCAGCCTCCTAGCTAGACATTCCTGGTGACATGCAAATAAATAAACAGATATACAAACGCATATGGTTTGACACTGAATGCTTTCAATTTTCCAATTTTTCCTTTAAACAGAATAATGCCAAAAGTCTTAACAAAGTCAAAAGAAGCAGTATGCAATATCAACCTTTCATCTAGTGCTGTTACTACCTCTTCAGATAATGCAACAACATTTAGAAAGCAAGATCTCCCTTTAAAAACAATAAAAAATCTGTACCACCAATGAGAACGACCCAAGTTTATTAAAATAGATTAAGTGCTTTCGGCCGAATATTACCAGACTTTTTCAGAGCAAGATTTCAAATTCAGTACATCAGTATTTAAAGACCCAATGACTAATCAACAATTACTTCATCACAAACAATTTGCATAACATGGTGTCAAATATTGTCATTGGTGGTACAGATTTTTTATTGTTTTTTTTTTTTATTTACTTCTTTTTGTATTGAAAGATCTCCCTTTAAAAAAACATAGTGTTCCATATCTAGCAAAAGCAGTTCCCTGTGTCATTTTGAATATGCTTCATTATGGTTCTCTCCATGATGTTATGTAGAATGTTGATCAGGATAATGGGTCTAAAACTGTTTAGGTTATGTGTGAATTGCCCCATGCTTTGTGAACTGTGACCACAACAGTTTGTTACAATAAGTGAAGGATCTGTTCACATGCAAATATATTATTTAATGTGATTGATAGTGGTTCAACTAAATTTTTTTAGGATTCAGTACAGGAAACTGCCAGGTATGATGTCTGGCCCAATATAATGTTTATTTATTTATTTATTTATTTTTCTTGCCTGGTAAAGTATGACTGGATGGGAAAATTCATTTTCAACAGAGGCTTGGGGAGACATTCTCCATAGAATCAACATCTTTACATAAATTTATAACATAAAATATAGAAATGTTTCACATAAACTTAATATTTACAAAATTGTAACTTAGAAACAGAGTTGTTTACCATATTGTTAAAACATATTATGCATTTGCATGATAGCACAGCTATCACCAAATGTTCTTACATGGAATTGTAGCATATTTTTTAAAGCTTTTCATAAAATATTAATCACTTCGAGTAGCTGAATTGCAGTAACAGAAGAAAATGTTGTAACTGATAAGTACAAAATTTTGTTTGTACACACATAGTAAGAGTGGAAAGGAAATTTATTTTTAGGAATTAAACGTATCTATCAACAGAGAAACAATTAAAGAATAAGGGAAGTAAATTTTAGTATACTGGAAGAGTGATCCTCATGAAGGTCAGTTAGTCAAAATGAAAAGTGACTGGGGGATTGTTTAGAAAGGAAAGAGAAAGAGTTGTATAGTAGATGGTAAGAAGGGAGTAATGCAGAGTGGTAAAATTATTCTCTGCATTAAGCATCTTTCAGGGATGCTCTGAAAGAAGGAGCCATGTAGTTATGATAATTACCTAGGTTAGCCTATTAATTTATGGAACATTTACAAAACCAGGTGTTGTTTAATTACTTTTAAGCTGGGTTTTGGAACATATTAACTTGTCTGTTAGTTTGTGTTGGAGAGGAATAGAATTTCATAGTCCTGAGACATAGTTTCAGTATAGGTTTTCCAGAAGTCAGTAAAGGAAAGTACCAGGTACTACATCTGGTCCCATAGAACTTAAATTTATAAATATTTGTTTGTTTTTGTTGACTAGAAAAGGATGACTAGGTAGGAAATCCCATTTTCAGCAGAGGCCTGGGGAGAAAAGCCCAGCAGAAACAATTTCTTTACTTAATTTATAGCATAAAATTTAGATATGTATTCATTTCACACTTCTCAAGATTCTGAGAATTGTGGAAAGCCCTGAACTTTGAGAAATTAGCTTTTCATCAAAAAGGAAAGAAAAAAACTTTTATTTCAATTCTACTGAAATATTTTTAGTGGCATTTTGTGTGGTGACACTGTTATTATTTTTTCTACTTTTCTGCATTTTTCCGTGTTTCGCCAAGAAAGTTATACTGTTTGCATTTTAGTTTGTTTTGGGATCTTAGGGTGGTATTTATTTATTTATTAGCAAGAGACAGCTTATACCTGTCACCCCTAGGCTTTCGAATACTGGCCAAGGCTCTTGCTTCCCCCATAGTGCCTTTTTTAGGCAAGGCTCAAAAGTCAAACCCACCTCTGTAAACAGCACAAATAAAAAAATGAGGGTTATGCTACTCAACGCCAGGAGTTTAAATCTCAAAATGCATGCGCTCGAAGCACTCCTCAGTATGGAGAACGTCGACATCTGTGCAGTAACTGAAACCTGGTTCAAGGCTCTGCAGAGCACCCCAGCACTACCGGGCTACAACTCATACCACACATTTTGGCCACAGAACATGGACTGAAACACAAAAGGAGGGGGTGTATCCATATTTATCAATGATACCTACACCTCCAGGTTAGTGGCGCAGCATGATACCTCCGAGATCATCCATGTGCAACTAACATCAGGCAAATCTGCAATGCAAATTGTGGCCTGCTACTGATCACCCTCCATGACCCAGGACCATCACTCTGCCTTTCTGGAGACACTGGAAAACATGAAGGTCCTACCGAACACCCTGATATTGGGTGATTTCAATTACCCTACCGTTAACTGAGAAAACTACTCAAGTACAAACTCCCAGGTCCAGCGCTTCCTGGAATTTATCAACTCAAATGCCCTGGATCAGCTGGTAAACTCCCCTACCAGAGGTGAAAACATATTGGACCTGGTCATCACCAACATGGGCGACAGGTGTTCCACACTGGAGGTCAACCCGTCACTGGTTAGATCAGACCATAAACTAATCACTCTGGATGTCCACACCACACCACCACCTCCAACCAAGGAAACCGCAGTGAACAACTTTTCTATAGCAAACTTCACCTTACTTAAGACAGAGGTGGTAAGTTTCACAGCCCCCACGCTAAAGGATAACAGTGTCCAAGATGCAGGAACCTTTACAAATGCACTCTATGAGCACCTACAAGTATGCATGGATCGTGCCATCCCTAGCAAAACCAAGCTCACTCCCCTAAGAGAAGGAAACCAGTCTGGTGGACCCCTGCCATAAACAGACTATACAACAGAAGGAGGAAACTAGTTCAGAAAAAAAGCAAATCCCAGGAAGGAAAGACATCCCTGATCAGTATCAGTAAGAAACTAAGGTCTCTCATAAAATCGTCCAAGGCTAACTTTGAAAGAAAAATAGTCAAGGATTCGAAAGATAACCACAAAGCCTTCTTTAGCTATGTCAAGAATCTAAGTGGCAACTTGCAGATATGCTCTGAGCTAGTGCAAAATAGCACAAAATATAATGAACCCACTGATATTGCCAACATCCTGGCAGATACATTCAGTACAAACTTCACACCCCTCTCACACCCAAAAGGGCCCACAACAATACCAGAAAAATATAGTGTCCCGGAAATCACAGATGCACAGGTGAAAACAGCCCTTTCAAAAACCAAAAGCACAGCTTCGATGGGGCCAGATGGTGTCCCATGCAGCATCTTGCATGAACTACAGAACGAACTAACCCCCCATTTAAACACACTGTTCAATCTCAGCCTCTCCACAGGCTACGTGCCCATAGAATGGCACACAGCAATGGTTATTCCGCTCTATAAAGGAGGGGCCACAACTGACCCTGGTAAGCCTGACTAGCCTGGTCTGCAAGGCTATGGAGTGCATCATCATGGAACTCATTAACGAAGACATTGGGAACCTCCAAACACTTGACCCGACCCAGTTCGGCTTTGGTAAGGGCAGATCATGCCTACTAAACCTGGTTGACTTCTTTGAGACACTCACCAAGGCCATAGATGAGGGGAAGGTAGTTCACACAGCCTACCTTGACCTCGCCAAGGCTTTTGACACCATTCCCCACTCGAGAATTATAGAAAAACTCATCAGCCTGAACATAAATCCCTATGTCACGAGATGGGTTGCCAACTGGCTTACAGACAGAACTCACACCGTAAGAATAGCGGGCTCCAGGTCCGACTCTAAACCAGTCACGAGTGGTGTCCCACAAGGCTTGGTCCTGGGACCCCTTTTGTTCGGCATATACTTCTCAGAAGTATAGGCAGACACAGGAGGACTATGGCTAACCAAGTTCACCGATGATTGCAAACTGGGAGCCATAATTGACTCTCCAGCTGACACGGACATTCTCCAAAAGGGCCTTACTGAGATGGACACCTGGTGTCAAAGTCATGGTCTCAAGCTAAATGCCAAAAAATGCATAGTCATCCCATTTGGGAAAAACAAAACACCCATGAATTACCACATAGGTGGCAGCCCCCTTAATACAGAAGAGGTAATAAGAGATCTGGGGACCCAGGTAGATAGTAATCTCTCCTTTGACAATCATATTGCCAAAGTAGTTAGGAAATCCTTCTATGTAGCTCATCTAATTACTAAAGGGTTTGCATCTAGAAATAAAGGGGTTATAGTGCCCCTCTACTCATCACTTATCAGACCCATCATAGAGTACAATGCCCCATTTGGGATGTACCTCACAAGACAATTCCAACAGCTGGAAAGACCACAAAAGTACCTCACCAAGAAGATTACTGGCCTCAAACATATGTCCTATGTAGCCCAACTGGAAAAAATCCAGCTGTAATCAGTGGTATATTGCTTACTCAGAGGTGATCTCTGCCTGACTTACAAAGCCATGTCCAACTCAGAATTGATGGACATGCTCCACCTAAAGAAATCCAAGTCACTGCGAGCCATGTGCTCTAGTGAGCTAAACCTCGGCACAACAATAAATAGAACATGCTGGAGGGATAGATTCCTGTCACAGAGACTCCCCATGCTTTGGAACAAAATTCCTACATTAGGCAGAGCTCCTCACTACACTCTTCAAAAGAAACCTTGACGAGTGGATGGGTAATAGAAAATACACCCCTGGGATCACTTCATTGGCTCTTCTTGACAGAGGCTCAGATAATTAATCAATGGGGCAGCAAAAGCTGACACACACTGGCTAGGCTTATAAATGCCCTCGGGCAGATAGCCTAGTACCTACCTATGAACCTATTTGTTGACCAAGAAAGTCCACTGGGTCAGGGACCCATTTTCAGTGGAGGTCCTGGGAAAAAAGCTCCACAATGCATTACAGAGACAGACAATGTTTAATAACAAAATTAAAAAGTACTACACGTATGACAGGCAGTAAAACATATTACTATTTACATTTCAGTATGGTTACAATAGTATGCACTGGGAATTATTCCATAGGTTAAATTACATCAATAGAAAAAGCAAGGAGTATGGTATAATAGTTAGTTTGGTGACAGCATAGTGGTTCTGTATAGTAGGTATACATTATTTTTTGTGAGAGAGGATTTTATAGTGTTTGGTGACATGTGCTGTTTAAAGGGGTTTGTTACTAAGGCAGGTGCAGGATGGCTTCTTTAGTAAATGTGTTTTTAGGGCTACTTTGAAGGTTTTTAGGTTCATAGGTAGGTACTAGGCTATCGGCCCAAGGCCCTAAGTAAGCCTAGCCAACAAGGTTCCCTGGCTTACACCACCCAAGAAAGTTATTTTTCTGTGCCCCTGTTGAGCAGAGCCACAGAAGTGATCCACGGGGTGTATTTCCTATTTCCCATCCACTTATCAAGATTTTTCTTGAAGAATGATAATGAGGAACTTTGCTTGACATAGATGGGTAGCTTGTTTCAGAGTATGGGAAGTCTCTGGGACAGGAATCTATCCCTCCAGCATGTCCTGTTTATTGTGGGGACAAGGTTTAGGTCCCTAGAGCATGTAGCTCGGAGGGATTGGGATTTCTTTAGGTGTAGCATGTCTGACAGCTCTGGGTTTGACATAGCTTTATATGTTAGGCAGAGATCACCTCAGAGTAGGCGATATGCTACGGAGTAAAGCTGGAGTTTTTTGAGATGGTCAGTGTAGGTCATCTGTATGAGGCCAGTAATCCTCTTTGTGAGGTACTTCTGTGGCCTTTCCAGCTGCTGCAGATGCCTTGTGAGGTACATTCCAAAAGGGGCGTTGTACTCTATAATGGATCTAATGAGTGTCGAGTAGAGGGGAACAATAACCTCTTTTTTCCTAGATGAGAACCCTTTTGTGATGAGGTGTGCCATGTAGAAGGATTTCCTGACTACTGTGGCGATGTGATTATTGAAGGAGTGACTACTGTCCACCTGGGTCCCCAGGTCCCTTATCACACATTCGGTGTTAAGCAGACTGCCGCCTATGTGGTAGTTCATGGGTACAGAGTTTTTACCAAAGGGGATGACAATGCACTTTTTGGCATTTTGCTTGAGGCCATGGCTCTGACACCAGGCATCTGTCTCAGTGAGGCCCTTCTGTAGGATGTCCACATCATTTGGGGACTCAACTATGGCTCCTAGTTTGCAGTCATCTGTGAACTTCATTAGCCAAAGGCCTTCTGTGTTAGCCTGTACTTCAGAGAAGTAGATACCAATCAGGAGATGTCCCAGAACTGAACCCTGTGGTACTCCACTTGTCACTCATTTGAAGTCAGATTTGGAGTCTGTAACTTTTGCAATATGGGTTCTATCAGTGAGCCAATTGGCAACCCATCTTGTGACTTAGGGATTTATACTTAGTTTAGTGAGTTTAGCTGTAATTCCAGAATGGGGGGTGGTGTTGAAAGCCTTGGAGAGGTCAAGATAGGCTGTGTGAACCACCTTACCCTCACCTACAGCTTTGGTGACTGCCTCAAAGAAGTCGATCAGGTTCAGGAGGCATGATCTGCCTTTCACAAACCTGAACTGGGTGGGGTCTAGAGTTTGGAGGTTACCAATGTCTTTGTTTATAAGTTCAATGATGATACGTTCCATGGCCTTACAGATTAGGCTCATCAGGCTAATAGGGTGGCAGTTCCCGGGATCAGTGGTATCCCTTTGTGGAGTGGGATAACTGTTGCTGTGCACCATTCAGTGGGCACAAAGCCTGATGTGAGATTATGATTGAGCATGGTGCTTATGTGGGGAGCCAGTTCATTCTGAAGTTCATGTAAAACACAGCCTGGGATGTTGTCCGGTCCCGTGGATGCTGTGTTTTTGGTTTTAGAGAGTTCAGCTTCTACCTGCGTAGTTGTGATAACAGGGACTCTGCAGTCTTCCTGTACAGATATGGGCCCTTTAGGGGGTAAAGTTATTTATTTACTTTTATTTTACATTTGTTGACCGGGCTAGTCTAACTGGATATATGTCCATTTTCAGTAGAGGCCCGGGGAGATAAGCTCCAAGATACAATTTAGTAACAAAAAATGCTAGTACAATACATTAACAAAGGATGGCAGCTCATTACATAACTATCTAACAAACTTATCACACATATAAAGAAAATATCAACAAGACCAGGTCAGTTAAAAAAAGAAACTAAATAAAAATCTAAATTAAGAAAATATCAACAGGAAAAGGTCAGTTAAACATAGCAAGTCTAAAGTTGTCTATATTATCAAGGAAGATTGGACTTTTTACTGAGAGATTAGCAGGTAAATGGAACCCAGTAAATAAGAGAAAGTTAATCAGGTTTAGAACAGGGGCATAACCAGTGTGTTCTAAGGAAAAGTTTCAGTTTATTTTTGAAAAGTGATAAAGAGGACAGTGATGCAAGTCCACTGGGAAGTAGGTTCCAGGATTTCCCAGTAGTATTAGAGAATAGAGAGTCACTGGCCATGTTGTTGGATTTACATATACTGACTAGTAGTTTATTTGATGAACGTAAGGTATTAATATTGTTATAGGGGTTAATGAGGGTAGAAAGTATAGGAGTATTGGTAGGTTGGTAAAGAATCTTGTGGGCAATGGTCAGCTGGTGAAATTTAAGCTGATTTTGTAACTCAAGCCATCCTAGCTGTTTTAGATTAGTGCAGTGGTGAGTTCTAAAAGGATTACCAGTAGCAACTTTGGCAATGTTATTATAGGAGATTGCCATTTTGTGGAGGTTATTTTTTGATAGATTAGTATATATAGGTGAGGCATAGAGGAATGTAGAGATTAGATGACTGTGGGCAATAGTTGTTCTAGCTGCTGGAGTAAGGAAGGTTTGATCCTATAGAGAGAGCCAAGTTTTCTATTTACAGTTTTTATTGAATTGTTGATATGGATGTCGAAGTTGAGATTGTCAATTGTTATTCCAAGAAGTTTGGTAGTAGGGTCAGGAGATATTAGAGTACCATTATTAGATATGACTATGAAATGTATTGGAGAAGACTTACGTGTGGGAGTAAAGAGCAAGAGTTTAGTTTTTTTGGGGTTCAGAAGGAGGCAGCATTGTGTAAACCATTGTTCTACTGTATTAAACACCTTTTGGGTTAGGGACTGCAGTTCAGATGAAGATGTGGCTGAGCATATTAGTGTGGAATCATCTGCATATTGTATACAAGTAGCCTGAAGAATTACTAAGTGAAGGTCATTAATGAAAATTGAAAATAGGAGAGGTCCCAGTATGGAGCCTTGAGGGACACCAAGGGTAATGGGGAGGTGGGTAGATAGATTATTACCCCATAACACTGCCTGTTGTCTATTTTCTAAGTAGGATTGTAACCAGTTTATAGCCAGTGCATCTAGTGAAAGGGATTTGAGGATATTTATAAGTATCTGGTGGTTAACCATATCAAATGCTTTTTAAAGATCAATAAAGAGTGCAGAGGAAAGCATGTTGTTATGGTTTTTGTTAATGCAGTCAGTAAAGGATAAGAGGGCAGTGGTAGTACTGTGGAATGGCCTAAATCCATGTTGACACTTAGAAAGTAGGTTATTTTGGATTACATGGTCAAGTAGTTGACTATGGATGCATCTTTCCATAATTTTTGCCAAAGATGAGAGTAAGGCTATTGGTCGGTAGTTAGAAAATTCGTTAGAGTTGCCACCTTTATGTAGGGGGATAATGTGGGAGATTTTCCAGATAGTTGGGATTTGTACTTTGCTTATGGTTCTGTTAATCAGAATGGAAATGGGATAGGCTACTTTGGCAACTTTTTGCAGATATTCTGCAGGTAGTTGGTCAATTGAGGGAGTGGATGGTTTAAGCTTTTGAATTAGGGTGAGAATTTGTGATGTTGGGACTGGCTGCAAGAGAAAAGGAGGGAGTGGGTTAGTATTAGAGGTTGTGAGAGTTGAGCTATCAGGTGATAGCTGATTTGCAAGTGTTTGAATGGCCTCTGCGAAAATGGTATTGAAGGTATTGGCAGTTTGCATAGGATTCTCATGGTCAGAGCTTTGGGGGGTTGATGTAATGGATTGACCTGGTTGGAGTAGTTTGTTAATGGCTGCCCAAAACTTTTGTGGTTTCTTTTGGTGAGTTTGCTGGAGTTGTAAGTAAACTTTTCTTTTGCCTGAGAGTATAGCTTTCTTTGTGTTATTTTTCAGCTGTCTAAATTTTTGTTGGATTACAGGGTTTTTAGTGGTACGCCATTTGGCCCAGAATTTATTTCTAAGTAGGATTTTTTGCTTGGTTTCTCTAGAAGGCCATGGGGCAGGTTTAGTCCTAATTCTGATAGATCGAGTTGGTGCATGGTGGTCAAGAATGGCTAGGAATTTAGAATTAAAGTATCTTACGGCTTCCTCAAGAGGGAGGTATTTTGTGGGAGATCAATTACATGCCCTAATTTCTCTTTGGAAGAGATCAGGGTTAAAGTTTTTATTGGTCCGAGTTTTCTTGAAAGTGGTTGGAGAGGGTATATTGGTCTTAGGCCTGATAATATAGCTGAGTGAGTGATCACTTACGTCATCAGGGAGGGTCCCTACTTCATATGCTTGGAGATGATTGTTTATGAGTATCCAATCTAAGGTACTTTCTTTCTTACTGGGTTTGTTTATTCTAGTAGGGGAGGTGATGGTTTGAGAGAAACCATATAGGTTGATATGGGTAGAAGGGTGTTCAGTGCTACAAGACTTCCAATCAATATTAAAGTCACCTAAGGACTATAGTTTATTGTGGGAAGTTTTGAGATAGGCAGCAAAGGATATCTTCTAGGGTGTTGTTATTGCCAGGAGGAAGGTAAATACAGATGATATATATGGATTTGCTTGTATTGAGCTGAAGTTTAGAAATTAAGATTTCAGTGTTAGTGTCTTGAGGTGCTTTGTACTCAGATACAGTGACTTGAAACTCTGCTTTATATAAGATTGCTACCCCACCTCCCTTTCTAGCTATTCAGTTAGCACTGAACTTATCTACAAGGACATTGGCAATATCAGTTGGTTCTGTAATTTTCATGCTGTTGTGCTGTAACTCAGAGCAGATCTGGGTGTTGCCATTGGGATTCTTGACATAGCTATATAATGCTTTGTGGTTTTCCCTAGAATCAGTGGTGATTTTGTTTTCATAGCTAGCTTTGGAGGATCTTATAAGGGATCTCAGCTTCTTACTGAGGCTGACCAGGGAACTCCTCCACTCATGGGATTTTACTCTCTTTTGCAACAGTTTCTTCCTTCTGTTGTACAGTTTGTTTGTGGCAGGGGACCACCAGATTGGCTTCCTTTTTTTTGGAGGATAGCATCTTGGTTCTGTTTGGGATAGCACAATCCATGCCCTCGTGTAAGTGCTTATAGAGTGCATCTGTGCAGGATTCAGCAGTCATAACTGTATTGTCCATCTGCATGGGTGTCATGAAGTTCGCCACTTCTGTCTTAAGAGGCATGAAGTTGGCTTTGGAGAAATTTTTTATCACAATTTCCTTAATGGGGGGGGGGGGGGCTGGATGTGGATATCTAGGGTGATTAGCTTATGGTCAGATCTGACCAATGAGGAGTTGACTTCAGGTGTGAAACACCGGTCACTCATGTTGGTAATGACTAGGTCTAGGATATTGTTGCCCCTGGTGGGGGTGTGGATAGGTTGATCCAGGGCATTGGAATTCATGAATTCCAGAAAGCGTTGAGTGAAGGAGTTGGTACATGAGTAATTTTCCCAGTTAATGGTGGGGTAGTTGAAATCGCCCATTATTAGGGTGTTTGGTTGAACCCTAATATTTTCCAGTATATCTAGAAAAGAGGAGTGGTAATCCTGGGGCATGGTGAGGGATCTGTAGCAAGCTACAATTTGGATTGCAGTTTTGCCCAGAGTTAGTTGCACCTGGATAACCTCAGATGCATTATGCCGAGCAACTAGCCTGGAGGCGTGAATATCCTTAATGAATATGGACACACTTCCGCCTTTGGTGTTCCGGTCCAGGGTGGTCAATTTTGATTATTTCAGATGGTAGGTTGTTCCATAGTCTGGCGATGGAATGGAAGAAGAGACATTGTCCAGCTCTTGTTGGATTTTCTTACAGAAAGCATGAGTTTACTGGATGATCTTAGTGTTCTTGTAGGGGTATATGTTTGTAGGATTGAACTGAGGGCAGTGCATTCATTAGGTTTATAGATTAGTTTGTGGACCAAGGTTAGTTGGGTATAGTGCAGCTGGTGGGAGAATTCTAGCCATTTTAGTTCAGTGATTGCCTGACAGTAATGAGAACGGTTTTGTGGACCAAGGTTAGTTGGGTATAGTGCAGCTGGTGGGAGAATTCTAGCCATTTTAGTTCAGTGATTGCCTGACAGTAATGAGAACGGTTTGGTTTTTCAGAGGCAAATTTGGCTATTTTGTTGTAACAGGATTGTAATTTATTACTAAGAGTTGTGTGAAGACTGGTAAAGATGGCACTGCCACATAGAAGGGAAGGGATGAGTAGGGTATTGGTTAGTTTTGTTTTGGTATATTTATCCATGTACAGTTTGTGGTGATAATGTTTTCCTAGTTTGAAATTGGTTTTATTTATTGCATTTAGGATGTGAGGTTCGTAGGTGAGTTTGTTATCTATTGTTATTCCTAATAGTTTGGCTGTCTGCACCAGTTCTATTTGTGTGCCATCTTTGGTTAGGATTTTGAAGTCAGTATCAGGTGATTTTATAGAGAAAAGTAATAGTTTAGTTTTTTAGGGGTTTAGCATAAGTTGTGCATTAATAAGCCATGATTCGATAGAGATATAAGCTTACTGTGTGACTGTAAGGAGATCTGAGAATTTGTCAGTGGTGGATATTAGTGTCGAATCATCAATGTATTGGATGAGATTCTGGATTGGGGGGCTTTGTGCAAGTCATTGATGAAAATATTGAACAATAGTGGACCTAAAATGGATCCTTGTGGTACTTCTGTGTTGTTGAGTAGATTTAACCACTTTACTGATTGTTCCCTGTTATGTAAGTAAGAGGTAAACCAATTGATGGATTTTGGGGAGCAGCCTCCTCTAGATAGTTGATTTACTAACTTGGTATGTGACACTGTGCTGAAAGCCTTAGATAGGTCCAGTAAGATTACTGAGGTAGGATTCCCTCTATCTAAAGCTTTGTTGACAGTGTTAGTGAAATAGAGTAGGACAGTGGTAGTACTATGCCCTACGGAAACCATGTTGGGTAGGGGATAGAAGAGCATTAAAGGATAGGTATTTAATTAGTTGTGAGTGGACACATTTTTTCCAAGAATTTTGATAGTGGTGAGAGTATAGAGATAGGGCGGTAGTTAGAAAGATCATGGGAGTTTCCCCCTTTATGTAGTGAGGTAATAATGGATTTTTTCCATGGGAGAAGAATGTAGGATTCAGAGGGAGGGAGAGAGAGAGTAATTTATGAGAATAGTAACTGGATATGCTATTGCAGTAGCTGCTAGTTGCAGATATTCTTAGGGAAGATTATGTGCAGACAGTGAGCAAGGTCTGAGTTGTTTTAAAAGTTTCAAGAACAAGGAGGAGGGTGCAGGTTGGATAGTGAAGGAGTTTGTAGGATGCGTATAAGTGTAATCTGTGTTCAGAAGGTAAAGGAAGGTGTGAGTTTGAGCTAGTTAGGCAATCTTTGAGTAGTTCTTGAATGGTGGAGATAAAATGGGTGTTAAACACTTGGAAAATTTGTTGTGGTGTTTTTTTCAGGTGCTGGGGATGGATTTTGGATGGTACCTGGGTTAAGTAAAGAAGAGACAGATTTCCAAATTTTTTTTTGGATTTTTATGAGAGGTAGACAGTTTAGTGGAGAAATAATCCCCTTTATCCTGTATCACCAGCTTTTTTGATTTGTTGCGGAGTTGTTTGTAGTGTAGTTCATTGTGTTTTGTTCTATCTCTGAGCCAAATTTTCCTTGCTTTGTTTCTAAGACAGATAGTTTCTTTGGTTTGTTTTGTCAACCAGGGGGCATGATTAGTTTTAGTTCATTTAGTACATATTGGAGCTAGGCTGTTGAGAGAATCTAAGAAAAGTTTGTTGAAATAGTTGACTGCTTCCTCTAAGGGGAGTGTTTTTAAAGGGTTCCAGTTATAGGAGTTTAGGATATTTGTGAAGTTATTTATGTTAAAGTGGGCAAGGTTCCTGGAGGTTCTATATGAGTGTGTTTTAATTGGTTGTGGGTGAGTCCTGTAGATATATGCTGGGAGGTGGTCACTTAGTGTATTTGGTAGGGTGCCTCAGTTTATATAGTTCTGGGGATGGGTTACACTTATCCAGTCAAGGGTAGATTCAGAGTCGGTTGACAGATAATGAGTAGGTGTAGTGATGAGCTGAGTGAAACTATGAAGGTTTATGCTGTTTGATGGGGAGGGGGTATTTAATTTTAACCAATTAATATTGGTATCTCCTAGAATTATAGTTTCATGCAGTATATTCTGATTTATCCAAGATAAAAAGTCTTTGAGTATGTGGGTGTTCTGGCCTGGGGGAATATAAATTACAGCTATGCATATTTGTTTGTTTCTATTTATGTGAAGGGATATAAGTAGGACTTCAAGGTTTTTGAATGTGGGCAGGAGTTTGTACAAGTTATTTGTAGTGAGTTTTCATAGATTAGAGCTACACCGCCACCATTTTATGAAGATTGTCTGACCGAATTATATTACATCTTGGAGGGAGAATTTCTGAGTCCACAATGTGCAGTTTTAGCCATGTTTCTGTTACTGCAATAATATTTGGGGTGTGTGTAGTTAGCCAGGTGTGGAATTCTGTAATTTTATTGCAAATGCTGCCGGTATTTATTGTTATTAGGTGAAATGCATGGTGTGATGTGTGGTTATGTAGCCTAGTGGTGGATGTATGGGTGTGGTGAAATGTTTGGTCAGCTTGGTTATGAGCGGTCAGGTGATCTGCTGTGGCAACCCCTAAGCTGAAAGAAGAAGAAGAAGAAGAAGAAGAAGAAGAAGAAGAAGAATTATGATACTTGAATAAGGCAGCAGGGCTATATTCCAGCTCCAGGTAGTGTGCACACCATTACAATACAGTAGGGTACATAGTAAACAGTTAAAAATAATATACACTGCAATATTATTCATAGTCATTACATAGACACCTGTGAATGAGTGCAGCTCAGCTGCGAGTCATAGAGGCGATTTACACTAGCAAGCGATGGCCACGAATAAGCTTATGCAGGTTAAGTCACAATGAGATTTAAATGATATATGATGTAACTCAGCATATGTTAATGAAGCATTATATCACCTGCTTGTGATTCATAGTGGACCCTTCATGCTTTTCTATGTTGTCCTTAGATATGTTATATAAAGCAAGTCTCACCAAGCGTATCTACTTTGCAGTCTGTAAAAATGCTGTCACTTACTGCTAGCCTTGCAATTTCCAGGTGTGAGTTGCTCATTTTGGCTGAGACAAAATCACTTATGCCCAGCAGTACTTCCTAGCCAAAAAGGCAGAGATACAGGCAGATGATAAATCATTATAACTTTAATAATCAGGAGACACTTGACAGCTTCTGAATGGACAGAGACATTATGAGGGTCTTAGTGTATGACCCCCACTGTAGTAAGTGGAGAAGTGCATGGACTTTGTATCCCTGTGGACACCAAAGTATGGGGAGCCCTCAATATACTTGCCAATAGGACTTTGCAGAGACAGACTGAGGACACATTGGGGATCTCAGAGGCTTTTGCCTCAAGGATACTGCAGCAGTTCCTGGATGTATTCTTAGAACTTGTGGATCAGTACATCTATTTCCCTCAGGACCGAGACAGGATTATGCATGCCTTTTATAGGGTTGCACATTTCTCTGAGGTACTCAATGTGATAGATTATACTCATGTAGAAATTAGGGTTCATTCTTGTCCATGGGGGGGGGGGGTTGTACCACAATAGGATGGGCTATCATTCCATCAATTTCCAGTTAGTGTGTGATACCCAGTATCCTGGCAGTGCACAGTTCCCATATCTGGCACACACCTTATTCTGCTACATCATCCTGCAAAGATGGATGCCCAGTCATCATCTTGTTGGTAAGTTGAAAAATATTTTTTATATTGTATTTAAGTTGTTATTCATACACTTTTTCTTTGTTTTGCACTCACCCTTTTCTGTTTTTTTATTCCTTTTTTTTAGGTGATACTGGATCTCTACTGGAGCAATGACCCATAACACCAGTGAAACATCCAAGTGGAGCTGCAGAAGATACCTATAATACAGCCATGTCCCAGAACCGTACTGTCATTGAGAGGGTCTCTGGCCTCCTGTAGAGCTGTTTTAGGTGCCTGCATGAGTATGGTTGTGCCCTTCTGTATGACCCAGCAACCCATGCAGGATGTTTATTGCATGTTGCATTCTACAAAACATGAGCAAGCACCAGTCTGAAGGCCCATGCTGTTACTAAGGGTGCCAGTTCTAGTCCCACTAGGACTAATGATGACCAGCAGGCTGCAGTAGTAAAGGACACTATATTTCAAGCTCATGCAAAGAATACAGCTGTGCTGGTAAAGAGTCGGCATCTAGTTCAGAACTATGGACCATAACATTCTGATTAGTTTTTCATTTATTGTAAAATACACACAGAGAATATAGATGGTGAATGTAGTGATATCTGTGGGTTAATACTGCGTATTGTATGGTCTGCTGTCACTGTTCATCTGACATTTTCTCTCATCTTAAAATATATATAGTTTTAATTTCAAAACAGTTACTGATATTATTGTTTTTAGAACTCATGTCTGAGTGCTTACTAACTCCTGTTCAGTGATGTTGTAAGACATCATATAATTAATAATTAATTATTAATACTTAATAAGGGGGAGAGGTTGGCATAATGGCTAAGGTCTTTGCCACATCTTGTATCTGTTCACCTCACAGATCTAAGGTACAGGGTTTAATTCTGACCACAGGTTACTGGCTACACTTGTAATAGTCTAAAGACTGATAGACTAGCATTTACCTAGACACAAATGAAAGACAAAAATAACATATTTGAATTTCCATACTTTCACTTATTGCATTAATTTAGGTTCTACTGAAATTACATGCAGTTTATGTAGACTATGAATTATTTACTAGTGTATTAGCTGGAAAAGAAATTATTTATTTTCAGAAATGTAACTGCACATACAACATAGCTGAAATCAGTCAGGTACCACACCCTATTCAGACTGGAGGTTGAGAGAAGGGTGAAGGGGTTTGCTGCATTCTGAAGAGAATGTCCAGCACATACTTTACTGAGAAATAATCAATATTGTTAGCTCTACATACATTTCTAAATCAACACCTTATATGCATTAGGAAAAAAACTATCAAGCTCACAGGTTTGCACAGCTTAGGAAATTAAAACTTCCATAACTTGCAAAATTGTTCTGAGTGTCTGCATATATTTCAGAGACTGCTACATGCAAACCATAAATATTTAAGAAAAACATTCCACAAAAGCAACTAAGGTAATGATTATATTTGCTAGGAAATAATAATGGCATGCTTAGTTGTAAATGGAAAAAAATTGAAATACAGGTAAATAAGAATTGTACAATTGTCTTATTTTTTCTCATTACAGCCGATGTGGAGGTCTCCTATAAAAGGAGACAGCAGGAGTGGTGAATAGAGAGGCTGACGGAGTCCTGAGATAAGCATGAATGAATTAGTGTATACTAATTCTGTCTTTAACTGATATATGTATATATCTAAAGACATGCTTCTGGAGCATTTCTCCCCGGGCCTCCACTGAAAACAGGATCTGTGGAACCTAGTCGGACTTTCCCAGTCAACAAATGTTAAATAAAATAAATAAATAAAAATAAATAAATATATATATATATATATATATATATATATATATATATATATATATATATATATATATTATGGGAAATATTAATACGTTTTACAGAATTATCTGAAGCAATATACTACAGTCAGTACATTATTGCCAGCAAGAGAGAGGCAAACAGTGTATGACTGCAGTAATTCTGTCTTTAAATGATTTTATTACTTAAGTTTATTAAAAGATCATAGTAAATAGAGGAATAGATTACACTCACTACATTACTGCAAGCAAGAGTATGTAGATTTAAGCATACAAGTGAAAAAAAGTTTAGAAGCATTTTACTGAAAGGTATTTGTAACTGAAGGAATATATTGCATTCAGTGCACTACTGCAAGCAAGACTGATATACATACAATATTTAGGCTTATCACTGATTTTATTATAATTATTTATGATGACTGCTGTTAACGCATCTAAAGCCCTTCTTCCCTTACCCTTTCACCTACACCTACACCTTGTTGCCTATTTCCCACTCAGACTACCCTCTGATATAAAAGACATTTGAAAAGAAATAGGGGGTCTATCCCCTGACAAAAACATTGTGCGCCTCCTCTCTTATCTTTACCATCACAACCCTCATGAAGTTTCCCAGTCTGTGGTCCCTCTTTGTTGTATCTCCCCTTTCTCAAACTTTCCTATCTCTCCTTTCTGTTCTTTAATGAAACTATCATGGTGTCCACATAAGGATATCCCTATATAAAATATATTAATCCCTTTTATTTTTTTTTTAAATTTCAGTAATAAAAGCTGTGCAGTTTGCAGCTTGCCTCAGATTTTTAAATGTGACTGTGCATAGATGTGTCCATTCCTAATATCTGAATACAACCAAAATACTATGAAGTAATACAAGGCTTACAGTTTTCATGAAGGCCTTTGCATTGGCTTAACCCTTGACATTAGTTAGTTTATGATTTTGACGTGTTATTCAGAATACCTTTGCTTTTCCTTATTCATCATAAATGAGCTGTGCTTAGGTTATTTACATATAACAGTAGCAGCATTTCTTGCTCATAACTGCTACACACTAATGAATACAACCCTTAGTCTTGCAGCTTCATTTGCAATTTTAAGAGAATTGTGAACAACTGCAAGATCTAAGCATTGTTCATACATTGTACTGCACTTCTATCTCAATAAATGCAGCTTTAAAAAGCTGTTTGCATTTTGAACTTGGTTTGTGGCCTTAGACTATTATTTTCCTTTGCAATTGTGGGAGAAATGTGAATTACTGCTGAATCGTGGCCTCATTTAATCATTTATTACTGCATTTTCCACAACACCCCTGTGTTTCTAATGCTTAGTCAAACACTTTGCTTGTGCTGTGCTGATGAGGTCATAATAAGGCCAAAATATGCATATCCACAGCTAGTGGGGTTTGGCTTTATTGGCCTGAAATTGTCCATTAAAACGACAAAACAAGTCATGGGCAGTCAGAATCGCCAATTGGCTGAAACACCTGATGTTCATATGGATCATTTGCATATTTCCCATGTGCCTCTGATACAAGAGGTTTGGGAGGTCACTCAGTGGAAGTTCTAGCTTTGCTGGAGTTTTCATTTAGTTTTTATAAACAGAGTTATGGTCAATTTCTACCCAGTCTGGTGCCATAGTCTGTAGTGGGATTGCTATAGTGGCAGTATTACAACTTTTTCTCCAGGATTAATGCTTCTGTGCTTTTGCAGCGGTTTACATTTCAGTTTTTCAGCCAGTCTTATATTCTGTTTATAATTTGTCTGCTTAAAGTCGCATTCCAGTGCCTTTCTGTTTGCTACATTGATGTTTTTCCACTGTTCTTGCGTCTTCCCCAGTCTCCACTGATATGTTGCCTCTATAAATTTGACTGGCTCTTGGCTCATTCCCACAGAGCTCAGTAACTCTTGGCATCCACGCCTATGTGTTTTTGCTGCACTTGTGTTATCCAGACTGAGACAAGCACTTTCACATTTTGAAAAAATTGCACTTCTTTAAGTTATTTACATGCACTGCTGATGGTGTCATGAATTATTTCTTGCATTTATCTGCATTTTGAGACTGTAAAGTGCATTTGTTTTCTAGGTCCTTGCTGCTGGATTTACTGCTTGAAAATCACTGTAAAAAATGTTATCATAGTTCATTGTTAGCTTTTCACTTTTAGCTAACCTTTGTGTGTTTTTACATTGTGAAGAGTTGGGATTACTCATCTAGTGGCAGGGTGTGTGTGTGTGTGTGTGTGTGTGTGTGTGTGTGTGTGTGTTTGTGGGGGGGGGGGTATCCTGGTCTGTCCAAGTTGGGAAACACACATGAAGACTTAAAGTGAGGTTATTTATTGGCCAAAAGGTTTTTTATATTTAGCAGTGCCTTGTGAAGATGCAGGCACTTAGAAAGTACATTTTTCCAATAAAACTACCTGCGAAACTGTACCCAATAACTCAGTTGCATAAAGAGCAGCTATTTTGGGCACTGAGGAGTACTGCACCATGAATGTCCACCTATGTAGCCTCGTCTTTACTTCTAGCTTCAAAAGTACCCAAGCCAGTCTGCTATTAACCCCTCTTGTACTATGCCCTTGTAGTTCACCTACAAGGATCTGACGTCATGGATGTGCACTTTTCCAATTTCTCAGTTGCCAGTCTTATGGATATGGGCATCCTGACACAATGTAGCAATTGTCTTATGTTCAATTACAACCCACTAATCTGTAGAGAAACTGCTAGACAATGTCACTCAGGCTCTAAAAGTAGCAATCAGGTTGTCAGTGACACACACACACACGCACACACACACACACACACACACACACACACACACACACACACACGCACGCACGCACACACACACACACACACACACACACACACACACACACACACACACACTCATGACACTTACTGCACATAGTATGTAACCTTCACATAGACCAACATTATTCTGAGGCACTAAAAACAATCTTTCTAAACCCCTAGAACCTCATGGGCACTCAAATTGCACCAGTTATCCTCAGCAAACTCAAAAGCACTCAACAGCACACACACACAGCCACACCCCATACAGCCTCAACTATGAAGCCCATCAAGCAAGCCAACATGTTACCTTATGCTCTAGTCATAGGAGACTCCACTGTAATGCATACATATGCCCCATTCACTCGGTGAATAAGGGAAAAATCACAGTCCCTATCAGGGCTGGGATCCAACAAACCACTCATACACTCAGGTCACTGAACTACAAGTACCAGCATGACTCTCTAATAGTCCATGTGCACATAAATGATTTGAGATGCACCTCCCTAGACTATATGATGACAGACATTATGGAGCTCTCAGACTATGTGTCTCAGGCTGGTATGAGCCTATCATTGAGCAACATAACTTCACTAAGATGATGCCACAATATGAAAAGAAGTTGACTGACTTTAACAATTGCCTTAGCTTCTGGTGTCATTCAAAGGGGATACAATGTTGTTCAGCTTGGGAGGATATGTTCAACAAACCATGTCACTTTGTCAATGATAGTCTGCACCTGGTCCGGCCTAAGCTTTTCAGTATTGGCTAAAACATTGTCTTCCCCATAGTGCCTTTTTTACGCAGTGCCAAATTGACAAACCTTCCAACTCAACAAAATCAAGGGACCCTAAAAGTGTTACTGCTCAATGCCAGGAACCTAAACATTCTACTCCACTCCCTCCAAGCAAACCTCACCTTGAGGAATGCAGACATCTGTACTGTTACTGAGACATGGTTTAAAGCTGTGGAGAGCACCTCGGCAATCAAGGGATACAATGCCTTCCACACATTTAGATCAGCTACTGCACAAGCAGGGACTAAAGTGTCTCGATCGACATCAATAAATAACGTACCTCAAAGGTGGTCAAACAAAATGACATACTTGAGCTTCTCCAAGTCTAAATTATTACAGGTAAAATCTCATGTCCTATCATATCCATGCAAGCTATAGATCTCCCTCTATTTCCCACAAATGCCCATAGCTCATACTTAGACCCACAGGAGACAAATACCATTCAATCCAATACCATCTTCATGGGGGACTTTAAGTACTCCTCTATAAACTAGGAACCCTACATGACCACAAACATGCAAGACCAGACATTCCTAGACTTTGTAAACACAAGTAACCAAGTTAGTCCATTTGCCCACTAAGGGTGCAAACACATTGGATCTGATACTCTAGGTTGCATTCAGGGTATGTCCATGGATGTGAAAATGTAAGTTATTGTTTGTTTGTTTGTGTCTTTCGGCTTTTCCCGGTTAGGGGTCGCCACAATGGAACTCCGGTCCGCTAATGATTGGTAGTAGAGTTTTATGTGCTGGCTTGCCGGGCCTAACGCACAAACTTCAATGAAGGAATGCCCATTCACGCATGTCGTCACACAGAAGATGCCCTAACTGAGAATCGAACGGGAAACGTCTAACTGTGAGGCGACAATGCTACCGCAGCACCACCACCGCTATTATGAGACTAAAATATCTGAACTTGTATAGTGTCTCATACAGATATTTAAGTGGATAACTTATTCATGTATACAGGGCATTTACAAACAACTACCTATGAGAATGTTTGAAGCTGTTAAAAAGCAGTAGAGAATCATCAGGCAACCTATGTAGAAGATTATATAGGAATAAGAAGTGCATTAATTGGTTCCCTGAAAGAGTTGCTGATGCATGGAATAGACTACCAAACTACATTAAAGCAAGCACTAGTTTAAATATTTTTTAGAGCGAGCTGGTACTTATTATGGGAATACCATTTTGGTGTACTGGCAGCCTAGAAGGACATTATTGCTCATGACTGAAATATTTATATGTATGTATGTATGTATATACCTGACAAAATTTCAGGCCCCTCAGAACCCAGAAAACAAAGCTGCCTATGCAGAATTATACACAGAAACCTTGAGAAATCATTTTAATAGAGGAATAGAGACAACTATGCCTAACAGAAACAAATAAAAAACAAAGTAAAAAAGCAAACCACCCTGGTAGAATCCAAACTTAAGCAGATTATACAACAAAAGGAAAACAAGTCATAGCTAAAATTAGGATGTGCAATGCCCAGCAGGATAAAAACTCTTTCATCAGCCTAAACAAACCACCAAGAGAGTAAATTAAGTCTACCAAAGCCCATTTGGAGTTAAAGATACCCTCCCAGAGAACCACAAGGCTTTCTTTAGGTATGTCCAGTAAAGGTGGTGCACAACAGTGTGCAAAACGTATTGTTAATGGAACCACTTACATGGAGCCATTCTGCTGGAAGATATAATAAATTTACTGGATGACAAATTCAGCTCCAAATTAATCCCCCACCCTGTTGATCGTCTGGTCAGGATAAAATAGACAAACAGTTGGTTTGGTTCAAGCAGCTTTATTATATACAAACACATCATGCTTGAGGCTTAGTGACTTAAACTTAAATAAACTTATAAACAGACTGACTATTGCACTCATACATGTTAACACTCTGGCTGTTCTCTCAAAATGGCACTGCTGCCTGCACATGCTCTCTATTTATATGCATGTGCCATCCCTTTGAAATGCTTCTTAATAAGTTACAACACAAGCTCTGTTCTACATCCTGCCTCTTTGAGAAATAAGTCATGCACTGAAAATAACAACATTCATTCAGATGCAGTTGTACAGTAATGATCCTTTGACATGCAGTTATACAGAGCTGAATACAAATTAAACAACCATGTCCATGTTGCTGTGTATTTTACACTTCTTCTAGAAATATCACCTTATCATGTGACATAAAAATTAGAAATGGGTTTAGCAACAGAGACTGTCTTTAATGAATGTTCAACTTCAGGGACATCTGGGACATCATCAGGAATGGAAATAGGCACTGAGATATGTCCTTCAACAGGTGCATCGTCTGGGTTGCTCTGAGATCTAGAGTCTGTATCACAGGTATGATGCTGCGATATCCATTCAGACACCGGAAGAAGATGCCTGTGATTTCTGTATTCTTTACCTCAGATGCCACTAAATAGGATCTCGGTTCAGCACATATACCTCTCACTTGACCAATTCGATCAAAACCTTTCACCATTTGCATCCTCACTATCTCTCCTTCTTTTAATAGATGAAGAAATCTGCTCATTTTATCATAACTGGACTTCTGAAAGGAACACCTTTTAAATAGTTGGGCTTTGATAGCTCTGGTGTTTTTAGCATTAGGCACCAACAAACTAGAACTGATAGGCAAGGTTGTTCTGGTTTGCCTAGATAGAAGTCACTGAGCAGGCAAGCCAAGTAACTTGTCATGAGGTATATTTCTGAGATTAAGCATTCAAGAAGATACCGGTATTGACACATTTTGACCTCTCTAGTAATTGCTTTGCACTTCGTACTGCATGCTCACCCAGGACGTTTGACTGGGGGTATACCGGACTGCTAGTAATATGGATAAAGTCCCACTCCTTTGCAAATTTCTGAAATAACTGACTGGTAAACTGGGCACTGTTGTCAGAAATAACTCTGTGTGGACTACCATGGAATAAGTGACATTTCAACTTAGTAATAAAAGTACTGGACGTTAGGTTAGGTAGTACATCAATCTCAAACTAGTTTGAATAAGAGTCTACCAACACTAGATAAAAAGTTTGCCTTTTGTATAGACCATTTTGAAGTTGTACTTTTGAGCATCACTCTTTGCAGTCTTCTGCAGCTGTATGTATAGGCTTCTTTAAAATAGTGAGTAAAGGTTGACGATCAGTCTCAGTCTGGATAGCTCGACCATAAATATAATTTGAGCATACTGCATCTCAGTTTGGGTAAGAGTTATGGATGCATTGGCTACTGGTCTGCCCTCTTGAAGAATAACTGCACCAAGACCAAACTTTGAAACATCACAGGAAGGAATTACTGGTTTGTGGACATCATAGTATCTTAATGTAGGAAGACTGACAATTTTCTCTTTAAGGTCATCAGATGCTCTCTGGTGGTGTTCCTACCATGACCTGGCACCATTTTTGCATGTCAACTCTCTTAAAGGCACTGATAGTTTACTGAAGTCTGGTATAAACTTGCCAAATTGTTAAACATACCAAGGAAACGTAAGGCTTGGAATTGTCTGGCGCTGGCATCTCAAGAATGTCTGTTTGTTTGGAAGGGTCTTGTCGTAAGCCTGTACTGGTAAATAAATGACCTACATAAACAACTTCTAGTAGCCTGAATTTACATTTTAGAGGACTGAGCTTTAGGTTCACTTCACACGCTCTGTCCAGAACTTTCCTGAGGGTTATGTCATGCTCTGTTTCACCATTACCTCCAACAGATAACCCTTTAAAAATTTGCTCCACTATACTCTGAAAGACTTCACTGGCAGAATTTATTCCAAAAGGCATTCTGAGAAATCTGTATTTACCAAATGAGGTACTGAATATAGTCAGTTGTGAAAATTTGCGATCAAGCATTGCTTGCCAAAATGAACTCTTTGCATCTAATACAGAAAAAACAGTGGCATTTGACATGAGGGTAGCAACCTCTTCAACTGTACACATAGGATGGTGGGGCCTCTTTAATGCTTTGTTTAAGTCTCTTGGGTCAATACATTTTCTGATTTCATCTGAGCTTTTCTGATGAGCAACTATCATGGAAGATACCCATTTAGTTGGTTCTGTGACTGGACAAATCACACCTTGTTGCACCTTTTTAACTAACTGGACTTTGACTTTGTCCTGCATTGCTGTCAGAACTTTTCTCACTGATCTGACCACTGGACTAACCTCTGGGTCCAATTTCATGGAGTACACAACTGAAAGTTTGCCTAGCTTGTCTTCAAAAATATCAGCATACGCTGAGAAAATAGCATCTGTGAAACTGGAACTAGAACATGTGGCTACATGATGGACTTCTTTGGTAAAAGAAAGCAGTTTCATTCATAAACTGTCACTGGGACCTAATAATGAATGCACAGGTCTTCTGACTACATAAAATTGTAAGCTGTAGCTGTTCCCAGCTGAATAGCACGAATGCAAAACTGAGCCATCGGTCTGAATTTCTTCACCTCCATAAGCAACAAGCTTCGCACAATTGGTCAAATTAAGTTGTTCACCAGCTCTTACTCTAGCAAATGTTTCTGCTGACATAACATTGCACTTTGAACCAGTGTCCACTTTGAGCTTCGTAGGTTTACCATTGATCAGGACAGTACAAAACACTTCGCTCTTTGCCAACAAATCTACTTCGTTAACCTTTTCACCAACCACTGGTACATTATCTACATAGAAAGTAGAATTGCAGCTTTCTATATGATCAACTTGTTTTTTTGAGTGGCTTTTCTTAATAAATGAATGAGGCTTGCTTGATTTACAAAACTTTTGAAAGTGGTTCCATTTTTTACACTTGTGGCATTGTTGGCCAAATGCTAAACACTTTTCTCTTTTAGGCTCATGATTGGCACCACAGTCACAACAGTTAAGAATAAGACTTGACTTGGGTTTTACTGACTCACCCTTATGCTGCACTGAGCATGTCCATTTTACTGAGCTAGTCTTGGAACTTGATGGAAAGTTACTGGCTCTCCCTGGAAATCCTGTAGGGGCTGCAACTGCCATGTGCCTAGGCCTGTTTCTGTTAGGCATGTGCTGCATGCTGTCTACATTTGCTCTAGAAACTGCTGAAACCATGCTCTTACCATTTGCAAGCATATTTGTGTGCCTTTCTGTAAGCTCATGCATCTGACAAATCTCTTTAGCTTTGCTCAACATCAAATCACTGTCATGAAGTAAAATATTTCTCACTGCAGTATTATTAGCACCACATACAAGCCTGTCTTTTATCAACTTGTCTTTCAAATCACCAAACCTGCACATTGTAACCTTGTTCTCAAGTCAGTAATATAAGCTGCAAGTTTCTCCTGGCTTTTGGTCTCTTGTATAAAATAGGTGCCTCTCCAAAGTAACATTTGTCTGGGGGTTACACATTTCTCTAAATTTATGTTTCAAGCACTAAGGGTCCTCCATTGATTCAGCATGTACAGCAATATGCCAGTTATCCCCTTCTCCTGCATATACTGCTGGTACATACACAAATGAATGCGCTTTCTCAATGGCTTCTGACCCCGCTAAGTTAAGCAAAATAAATGCCCTTGTACATGCATCTTTATCAGAAAAAGCTGCTTGTATGAAAATATTGTATTCCTGCTCAAATACTCTCCAATTCTCTGCAATATTATGCTCAAACACAAGTGGACTGGGTCTGTGAAATGCCTCTGCCTTGTCAACAAATAGTAATAAAGACCCTTGGAATTATGTACAAACATACACACATATATGTCAGAAATTTATTCCAGAACTTGTAATTATGCTTTGAAATAACTGTACTTTGTAAAATAAGTCTTTGTAATACAAAAACACTTTGTATCCAATATACTTTGTGAAACCGCTCCTTATCAGTGTAAGAAACAATTCAAAAGGACTGCACTTTGCGAATGAACTGTACACAGCACAAGAAAATTCTCTAAATGGCTATACTTTGCAGAATAACTCTGCAGAGTGTAAGAAACACTTTGAAATGACTGCAGTTTGTGAATAAAATGTACACAGCACAAGAAACTTTTTGAAATTATTGTATTCTGACTGCACTTTCAAAATAACTGTACTTTGCACCCAGTAAAATCTTCAAAATAACTGTACTGTAATAAAGCACACACTGCCAACACTTTGCTCACTCTGAAATACGCCATACAACTCTAATTAAAATTTGAATATCTTTGGTCACTACAAATAGTAGCTCATGTCAAAAAATGGTCATTTACTAAAAAACATGCACTTGCCTTGCTTTTTTATGCTTATTTTGCCCTTTTACTGTATTCGTTATGGATATCTGACTTTTATGATGCTCATTATACTTTTCTTATGCTCGTTTTTATTTTTTAAAAACCAAAAACAGGCAACAGCAAAGAAAATAGTAAGCAGTAGTTTAATACAATTAAAATAAGCACTTTCGTTTCATCCAATGACAAAACTTAGGAAGGCTAAAGCGGAGAATACCCTGGTGAAACATGTTTAATCACCCTCGTCACTCATTTTTGTTCAGAGTAATAGACCATGTAGATTTTAATGGGAGGGGGGGGTCCCACGACATTTAAATTGGAGCAACAAAAATTGTTTTGGCAATTGTGGCTGAATGCATATAATCAGCCTGGTTTGAACGATTTATGTTCTATTGGTTGTATGCTTAAATTGAGGAGTTTGGAAAGATAAGTTTGCTTATCTTTATCATATGCATTTTTTAAGGAAAGTAATATATATTTTTTGATATTGCGAAACAATTTTAATGGAGGAAAACCTTTATTCTTAACTTGTTAAATTTACCAGTTATACTTGCATTTTCAATTTTGCTGGTTTTAGTAGGGGATATGAGGTTAAAGTCAATCATGTGATTTATGTGAAGTATATATTTAGATCTTATTTTCTTGTTGAAATTGT
This sequence comes from Protopterus annectens, assembly GCF_019279795.1. Classification (NCBI taxonomy): domain Eukaryota; kingdom Metazoa; phylum Chordata; order Ceratodontiformes; family Protopteridae; genus Protopterus; species Protopterus annectens. The sequence continues at coordinate 1,309,907,665 of NC_056744.1, forward strand.
CTGAAGAAGTTTTATCATTGGATATAACAAAATTGCTTATTTAATTGTATCAAACTAGTGCTTACTATTTTCTTTGCCGTTGCCTGTTTTTGGTTTTTAGGAGTTTTACATTCTTTAGTCTCTCGTTTTATTTTTAACATGCTCATTATACAAATTGGAAGTAATTATGAATACCCACATAAGTATTTCTGATAATTCTATCAAATATCATGGTTTTGAATATTTAATTTAACCAGTAATGTGTTTTGTGCCTTTTGATAGATTAATAATGCTTTATCTGTTACTCATTTGATTAATAATGCATTTTGTGCTTTGTGAATGCTTTGTATAATTTTCTTTACAAAATAAATCATTTATGAGAGTTTTGGTTACCAGTAGTTCACCATTTCGCTCGTCTGGTCAGGATAAAACAAATGAACAGTTGTGGGTTTGGTTCAAGCAGCTTTATTATATCCAAACACATCAGGCTTGAGGCTTAGTAACTTAAACTTAAATAAACTTATAAACAGACTGACGATTACACTCATACACGTTAACACTCTGGCTGTTCTCTCAAAATGGCACTGCTTCCTGCACGTGCTCTCTGTTTATATGCATGTGCCATCCCTTTGAAATGCTTCTTAAAGTTACAATACACACTCTGTTCTACACACCCCTGATGTCCCCACAAGTAATATAATCAAACATAACACCCTCAAATATGACTAGGGAGCAGGTCATAAATGTAATCTCTAAAGCTAAGAAGCCCGTATTGCTAGGCCACAATAATATCCTAGGATGCCTACTAAATTACCTTAAACTTGACCTATCTGGACATTTGGAGTCACTGTTTAGCCAAAGCCTCCAGACAAGCTTTGTGCCACGTGAATGGTGGACTACAATGGTCATCTCCCTGCACAAAGAAAGTCCATCAATTGACCCTTGGAACTAAAGGCACATAAGTCTGACTAGTCTCAACCATGGAAAGAATTACCAAGAATATAATTAATAATGACATAGGAAACTTTCAGACACCAGCTCTAACCCATTTTAGCTTCATGCCTACATAACTGGTGGACTTCCTTGAAAAGGTCACCAAGGCAATGGATGACTGCAGAATCATGCATACTATATACCTTTACCTGGCTAAAAGCATTTAATACAATATCACACTCAGGGATTATAAACAAACTGAGGGAATTAAGCATTAACTCCTATGTTACACATTGGATAGCCAGCTGACTGTCGGATATGACCCAGGAAGTTTGGATAGGAGAGACCACCTCCACAAAGAGCCAGTCAGTAGCAGAATCCCTTAGGAACTAATGCTTTTTTGCATTTACTTCTTGGAAGTCAAAGCAGATGTTAATGATGACTGCAGACTAGGAGCTGCCATAGAATTCTGCCAAGACACTAACATCCATACAGGAAGCACTAACACAGACAAATGACTGGTACCAAAACTGCAGCTTAAAACTCATTATCAAGACATACATAATATCCTGGGACATTGGTCACCCTGGGAAACTACCTTACTGATAACACACCCCTAATCGTGGACACAGTAGTCAGGTATTTGGGAATGTATGTAGATAGTAACCTGGCTTTTGACCAACATGTGCCTAAGATTGTAATAAATCATTCTGTGCTCAACATATAAGCAAAGGCATGGCATCTAGGCTCAAGGATGTCACTGTTACAATGTATATGGCTCTCATTAGAACCATTATTAAGAACAACATCCTCCTTATGTACCTGACCAGGCAAATGCAGCAAATGAAACATCCAGAGGTTGAACCTTTTGCACATCAGCAGAACCAGTTGCATCAGCACTAGGGACTTGAATTTTGCTTTCAACATAAATAGGCCATGTTGGAAGGATGGTTATATGTCTCAGAGAATTCCTCCCCTCTGGAACAGACTTCCTATTAATGTGAAGAGTTCTTTCCTAATCCTGTTCAAGCATAACCTGGGCCAGCAGATGGGAAATCAGAGACTCACCCCAAATTTAGCACCTATGTCTCTAATGGACAGAGGCAGTCTGTAAATCATATCCTAGCTTACTTATATACCTTAAAATAACATATAAGACTAAATAAAAACCTTGCAGAATACATTTGGGATATTTGGCAGGGCTTATGAAGGGCCCAATGGTCGTTAGCCTAGTATGCACCTATGAACCTATAAGGAGTCCAATGCCTTTTTGGTGGTTTTAGTGGTAAGCAGGAAGGATTTGTTGCTAGAATACTGGTCTTTGGTGCAGGAGTAGTACTGGAGTATATTTTGGAGTTCAGGGCATGTAGATAAGTCAGCATATTATGACTAACTTGTAATAAACTAAGTCATTCGGTAATTCTATCTAGTTCTTCTCTTAAGGTGCTGTAGTGATGGGCTTTGTATGGGGAGTTGCAGAAAATTTACCTACTTTCCGATAGCTCATTTCTAATTTCATTTTTTCAGTTTTGTTAACATTAGTAAGAACAGGAGATGCATACAGAAGTGGTGGGAGTAGGTATAATCAGGCAATAGATTCTCTGGCTTTATCTGTAAGATATTGCTTAGCCCTGTAGCAGAAGCATAACTTAAAGTGAAGAACAAAAAAAAAAAAAACAGACTTTTCTAAAACTTGCAGGATAGTTCTTAGTTCCTGCGGACATGAGGACAAGACCCAATCCCCTATTGAACCCCCAGCTATTCTAGAAGTAAAGAGCAAAAAAAAGTATCAACAAGCTGACTAGATGCATGACAGATAGGTGAATACTAGTCTAACAGCCTTGAAGGTCCATTTTAAATTTAGCCAATTACCCAAGACTAGAATCAAACTCTGTACCTTATGCCTATGAGGTAAAGACCTTAACAAGTATGTCAAACCCAATGGGAATATCTGAAAGTACAAATGTAAGTATACATGGATGGCTGGGAAACTGGGGTGAGAGGGAAGTGAAGCGGGTCAGATAGGATCTTGCATTTGTAGAAGCCAGTCAGTATGGTCCTGTAAAGAGTGTGAATGGAAGTGTATCCTACTTCCTTTGTTATGAAAATGTAAACAGTGCTGAGTGAGAAAAGCAAAATAAATGCCCCCTTTTATACTGTTGGGAATGGGGAGGTGCACACATTTGAAAATACAGGGAGGTACTGTGGCTTAGATAAGAGAACAAGTCATGGAACAAGAAGTGCTACTTTTGCTCAGACTACATTTAGGGGATTACCACTTTTCGTTGGCAGTTCTCTCTTTCATTTATTTGCTCTGCTTACTTTCAGCAAATGTGTTCTCTAATACCCTAAGACTCACTAAGAAATAGCCCTGTATGAGTTACACACAAAAGCTGAAACAAGTGCGCCCAGCAACCTTGCAAACATACAGTGCAGCCAGCACCCACTGTGAACTATACATCTAAGAGTCACATTGTCTGAAGTTAAAAGCTCATAAAGCAAACCACTGCACAATCCAATATCATAGTTATAGATGAATGCATAATGAGATTTGCTGCTGATCAGACCTTGCAAAGTGAGGGTCATGGTCAGTTCACTATCAGGCACCAGGATTTGTTGCATCACAAAAAACACTCAAGTCCTTGTGCCATAAGCATGCATATGACACACTCCATGTACATATGGACATAAATTAGTTGAGACATACCTCCCTGGATTATGTAAAGAGAGAGATTGTGATGCATTCAGAATATTTGTCTGAGGCAGGTATGAACCTTGCCTTGAGTATTATTTTACCATCACCAAGAATGATGTCATAATACAAACAACGATCCTTCAACAATTAGCTTAGCTCCTATTGTCATTCACAATATAGATCAGCCTGGGAGAAGATGGTAGACAATCCTAAATGCTTTGCTAGGATGGCCTGCACCTCTCCCTCCAAGACTTCTGTATATTGGCTAAAACCTTGCCACCTTCATGGTCACTTTTTATACGTCTCTAGCATCCAACAAAACTAAACAGAATCTGGACAACATTTGAGTACTGCTGCTCAGTGTTAAACACCTTAAGAAAAAAATACCACTCCGTCCAAGCACTACTTACCAGTCATCATAGAAACCTAGTTCAAGTCCAGGGAAAGCAATCCAAGAGTGCAGGGGTTTAATGCCTGCCACTCATACAGATCCATCACATTTGACAAATGTACTAAATGTGGAGCTGTATCTATATTTAAAAAAACAAAAAAAATTGCATCTCTGGACTTGTTAGATAAGATAACAACCTGGAACTCCTTGGTTATTATAACCAAAACCCTATCATATCATCACTAACTACAGGACCCCCGTCTATGTCCCCTACCTAACAAGGATGGAGTCATTATGTATTAAGCCAAACACTATTCTAATAACCAAACCAGGTGGCTAAGCCATTATTAGCTGACCTAAAACCAAGTAACATTGGAAAAGCTAGTCTCTAGGTATTCAATTCACACAAAAAATGTAGAAAAAATGTTATTTATTGAGAACTTTCATCCATGCAAGGACTTTATCAGAATAAAACCGTCTCATCCTTTCAGTTCCTTTTAAATACAATTTTAGCTTGTTAAGAACAATTAAGAATAATAAGCCACATGAATGAATCAATAAAATCTTAAAAGAACTATGCCTAAAATAAGCACATCAATAAATAATAAACTGTTTTTTTTATCTATGCATTTTCATTAAACACTTTTTAGATACAAGTGATTTTTATTTATTTATTTTATATATATATATATATATATATATGTATATATATATATATATATGTATATATATATGTATATATATATATATATATATATATATATATATATATATATATATATATATATATTGTAGAACATTGTAGAAGTGTTTGTGTGTAACTTTAAGAAGCATTTCCAGATGTAGGCACATGCATATAAATAATAAGCACTTGCAGACAACAGTGTGTTAACATGTATTAGTGTAATAGTCAGTTTGTTTACAAGTTTATTTAAGCTTAGGTCACTAAGCCTCAGTCCTGATATGTTTGTGTGTAATAAAGCTGCTTGAACCGAACCCACAACTGTATGTCTGTTTTATCCTGATCAGATAAGCGACATGGTGTCAGAACCGGGATTGAGAGTGCAACTCTTTCAAGTCATGAGGTGCAGAGTTGACAGTGAAGGTATATAGAGCAGGTCGGGTGATACAATGCTCAAATGGTCAAAAAGGGCCAGAAATGAACTTCAGGAAACCAAAACTTGCACAAATGATTTATTTTGCAAATAAAATGATATGGAGCATTTGGAAGGCACAAAATGCATTAATAATCAAATAAAAGGCACAAAACACATTCTTCTTCTTCATTCGGCTTTTCCTGGTTAGGGGTCGCCACAGCAGATCACCTGCCACTCATGATTTGCAGTGGAGTTTTACAGTGTGGAGTTGCTAGTTGTCCAACCTTTCACAGAAGGCACACGTACACATGCATTCACACCTAGTTCCAATTTAGAGTGTCCAGCATGTCTTTAGGATATGGGAGGAAACCGGAGCACCTGGAGGAAATCCATGCAACCACAGGAGGACTTGCAAACTTCACACAGAAGGCACCCCTGCCAAGGATCAAACCGGTGAACCTCATGCTGTGAGGTGGCAATGCTAACCGCTGCACCACAGTGGCTGCCCCACAAAACACATTATTAATTAAACAAAATGTTTGAAACCACAATATTTGATAAACCTATCAGAAGTCCTTATATTGGGCTCAGCATTACCTCCGGTTTGCATAACGAGCATGTTTAAAGTAAAATGAGCACAAGAAACATATAATGAGTATGGTAAGAGGTAAAATGGGCATAATGAATACAATAAAAGGGCAAAATAAGCTTAAAAAACAAGGCAACTGTGTGTTTTTTAGTCAAAGACCATATTTTGGCATAGACTGCTATTTTGCATTGACCGAAGCCATTCAAAGCATAACTAAAGTTGTTCAAAGTAAGAGTGTACAAAGTGTTTGCAGAGTGCATGCTTTATCATGGTGCAATTATTTCAAAGAGTTTGCTATGTGTAAACTACAGTTATTTTGCAAAGTGCAGGCAAAGTATGGATATTTCGAAAAAGTTTCTTGTGTTGTGTACATTTATTTACAGAGTGGCACTATTTCAAAGTGTTTCTTACACTGTACAGAGTTATTTTGTAAAGTACAGCCATTCTGAGAAATTCTTGTGCTACGTACAGTTTATTTGCAAAGTACATTCATTTTGAAGTGTTTCTTTGTGCTTCTTGCACCATGGACAGTTTGTTCACAAAGTACAGTCATTTTGAAATATTCTGTACACTAAGGAGTGATTTTGCAAAGTACAGTGATTTTAAAGTTTTCTTGTGATATGGGAGACTTATTTCACAATGTGCAGTTATTTCAAAGAGTTTGTTGTGCTATTGGGCATAATTACAAGTTCTGGCATATATTTATGTGTGTGTGTGTGTGTGTGTGTGTGTGTGTGTGTGTGTGTGTGTGTGTGTGTGTGTTTTCATACATAATTTCAAGCACCTTCACTACTGTGCGTTGATATGGCAGAGGCATTTTGCGGACCCAGTCCACTTGAGTTTAATCATAATATTGCATAGAATTGGAGAGTATTTGAGCAGGAATACAATATTTTCATACAAGCAGCTTTTTCTGACAAAGATGCAGGTATGAGGGCATTTATTTTGCTTAACTTTGCAGGGTCAGAGGCCATTGAAAGAGAGTGTTCATTTGTGTATGCACCAGCAGTATATGCAGGAGAAGGGGAAACCACCATACTGTTATACCGGCTGAATCAAGAGAGGACCCTGAGTGCTTGAAATGTAAATTTAGAGAAATGTGCAATGCCCAGACAAATGTTATGTTAAAGAGGCACATATTTTATACAAGAGACCAAAAGGCAGGTGAAACTTTTGCAGCTTATGTCACTGACTTGAGAAATAAGTTTAAAATGTGCAGATTTGGTGATTTGAAAGGTGGGTTAATAAAGGACAGATTTTTGTGTGGAGTAAATAGTGCTGCAGTGAGAAAGATTTTACTTTGTGATAGTGATTTAATGTTGAGCAAAGCTATAGAGATTTGCCAAATCCATGAGCTCACAGAAAGGCACACAAATATGCTTCCAATTGATAAGAGCATGGTTTCAGCAGCCTCTAGAGCAAATGTAGACAGCATGCAGCATGTGGCAAGCAGAAGCCCCTGCAGGTTTTCCAGGGAGGACCTGTAACTCTCTAGCAAGTTCCAAGACTAGCTCAGCAAAATGCACATGCTCAGTTCAGCATAAGCGTGAGTCAGCAAAATCCAAGTCAAGTCTTATTGTTAACTGTCATAATTGTGGTGTAAATCATCAGTCTAAAAGAGAGAGACATGCTTAACATTTGGTCAGCAATGCCACAAGTGTAAAAAATGGAACCACTTTCAAAAGTTTTGCAAATCAAGCTAGCCTCATTCAGTTATTAAGAAAAGTCACTTAGAAAAGCAAGTTGATCATGTAGAAAGCTGTAACCCTACTTTCTATGTAGACGGTGTATCAGTAGTTGTTGAAAAGGTTAATGCAGTTGATTGCACGAAGTGTTTTGTACTGTACAGATCAATGGTAAAATCATGGAGCTCAAAGTAGACACTGGTTCAAAGTGTAATGTAATGTCAGCAGAAACATTTGCTAGCGTGAGAGCTGGTGAGCAACTCAATTTGGCTAATTGTGCAAAGCTTGTTGCTTATGGATGCAAAGAGATTCAAACAGAAGGCTCAGTAATGCTTTCATGCTATGCGGCCGGGAACAGTTATCGCTTTCAATTTTATGTAGTCAGAAGACCTATGCAGTCATTATTAGGGCTCAGAGACAGTTTTAGAATGAAACTGATTTCTTTTACCAAAGAAGTCCACCATGTAAGCACATGTCCCAGTTCCAGCTTCAGTGATGCTATTTCCTCAGAGTATGCTGATATTTTCGAAGATGAGTTAGGCAAACTTCCAATTGTGTACTCCATGATCAGACCAGTGAAAAGAGTTCCAATAGCTATCCAGGATAAAGCCATGGTCCAGTTAAAGAAGATGGTGCAGGAAGTTATGATTTGCCCAGTCATAGAACCAACCGAGTGGGTGTCTTGCATGGTAGCTGCTCATAAGAAAAGTTCAGATGAAATCAGAATATGCATTGATCAAGAGACATGAACAAGGGATAAAAGAAACCTCATCATCCTATGCATACAGTCGAGGAGGTTGCCACACTGATGCCAAGGACCACTGTTTTTCTGTCTTAGATGCAAAGAGTTCATTTTGACATTTTGGCAAGTAATGCTTGATTGCAAATCTTCACTACTGCCTACATTCTGCACACCATTTGGTAGATACAGATTCTTCAGAATGCCTTTTGGAATAAATTCTGCCAGTGAAGTATTTCAGCATTTTTTCAGGTTATCCGTATGTTATAATAGTGGATGATTTACTGGTTGGAGGTAATGGTGAAGCAGAGCATAACAAAAACCTCAGGAAAGTTCTGGACAGAGTGTGTGAAGTGAACTTGAAGCTCAGTCCTCTGAAATGTAAATTCAGGCTACCAGAAGTTACTTATGTAGGTCATTTATTTACCAGTACAATCTTATGACCAGACCCTTCCAAACAAGCAGCCATTCTTGAGATGCCAGCTCCAGACAATGTTCAAGCCTTATAGCATTTTCTTGGTATGGTCAACTATTTGGGCAAATTTATTGCTAACTTTAGTGAATTATCACTTCCCTTAACAGAGCTGACATGCAAAAATGTTGTCTGGTCATGGCTAGAACAACACCAGAGAACATTTACTAACCTCAAACAGCAAATTGGCAACCTGCCTACATTGAGATACTATAATGTCCACAAACCAGTAGTTTCTTTTCCTGTGATGCTTCAAAGTTTGGTATTGGTGCAGTTATTCTTCAAGGGAGCAGACCAGTTGTCTATGCATCTAGAACTCTTACCCAAACTGAGATGCAGTGTGCTCGAATTTAGAAGGAACTTTTGGCAATTGTTCACGTTTGAAGTTTCATGATTATATTTATGGCTGAGCTATGCAATTTAAAATGGATCATTAACCTCTAGTCATTATTTTAAAGAAGCCTATGCATACCACTCCAGCACGACTACAAAGAATGATGCTCAGAATACAAAACTACAACTTCAAAATGGTCTATGCAAAAGGCAGACTTCTTAATCTGGCTGATACCTTATCCAGAAATACCACAGAACAGCTTTGTGCAGAGAATTTTGACTGATGTCATGGAAGTGGATAATTTTTCTACCACAAGACTTGATCAGCTAAGTGATCATACAAAGACTGATCCAGTTTTGTAGAAGCTCAGCCACTTCATAGATGTTGGATGGCTGTCAAAGCAATCTTGTGTACTGCCAGAAGTACAACCTTATTTTCCATATATATTTCCAGACAACCACAAGGCATTCTATAGTTATGTCAAGAATCTAAATGTCAATGCTCAGATCTGCTCTGAGCTTCAACAGAATGGCATTAAATATACTGATCCAAAGGATATTGTCAATATCCTTGCAGGTCAATTTAATGCCAACTTCACCCCCCTAACCCCCTAAAGGGTCCATCTTAGTACCAAAAGATTGCCAAATTCTGGTAATCATGGCCACACAGGTAGAAACTGCACTCTCCAAAGCTAAGAATACAACATCCTTGGGACCAGATGACATCCCAGGCTGTGTACTACATGAACTACAAAATGAACTGGCACCTCACCTAAGTGTCATGTTTAATCATAGCCTCACCTCAGGCTTCATGCCCACTGAGTGGCACACAGCTACAGTTATTTCAGTCCACAAGGGGGGATCCACCTTGGATCCTGGGAACTACCATCCAATCAGTCAGATGAGCCTGATCTGCAAAGGCATGGAAGGCATTATCAGGGAACTTATAAACAAAGACATTGGCAACCTTCAAACACTGGACCCAACCCAGTTTGAGTTTGTGAAGGGCCAATCTTGTCTCCTGAACCTGACTGACTTCTTTGAATCAGTCTCCAGAGCTGTGGACAAGGGTAAGGCAGTACACACAGCCTATCTGGACCTTGCCAAAGCCTTTGACACCATCCCCTACTCTGGAATCATAGATAAACTTACTAAGCTGGGCATAAATCCCTATGTCACTCGATGGGTTGCCAACTGGCTTACTGACAGAACCCAGACTATAAAAGTAGCCAACTCCAAATCCAGCTCCAGACAAGTGACAAGTGGAGTATCTCATGGTTCAGTTCTGGGACCGCTCTTGTTTGGCATCTACTTCTCTGAAGTACAGGCCAACATAAGGGACTCTGGCTAACAAAGTTTGCAGATGACTGCAAACTGGGAGCCATTATTGAATCCCCAAATGATGTGGATATTCTACAAAAGGGCCTTACAGAGACAGATGCTTGGTGCCAGAGCCATGGGCTCAAGCTTAATGCCAAGAAATGTATAGTTATCCCCTTTGGGAAAAACCATGTACCCATGAATTACCACATAGGTGGCAGTGCACTAAACACCGAAAGTGTGATGAGAGACTTAGGGACGCAGGTGCACAGTGGTCTCACCTTCAATAACAGCATCGCCACAACAGTCAGGAAATCCTTCTATGTGGCACACCTCATCACTAAGGCCTTTTCATCTAGAAAAAAGGAGGTCATTGTCCCACTGTACTCATCCCTCATTAGACCCGTTATAGAGTGCAATGCCCCATTTGGTATGTACCTCACAAGACATCTACAACAGCTGGAAAGGCCACAGAAATACCTCACTAAGAGAATCACAGGCCTAAAGCAGATGCCCTATGCTGACCGTCTAAAAAAACTTCAGCTATACTCTGTGGCATATCGTCTACTCAGAGGCGATCTCTGCTTAACATATAAGGCCATGTCAATCATTGAGCTGTTGAACATGCTCCACTTAAAGAAATCCCAATCTCTCAGAGCCACACGCTCCAGGGATCTAAATCTTGTTATCACAATAAACAAAACATGCTGGCGAGATAGGTTCCTGACCCAGAGACTCCCCAGACTCTGGAATAGACTGCCCATACATGTCAAGCAGAGTACCTCTTTGGCCCTCTTCAAAAGGAACCTTGATGATTGGATGGGAAAAAGGAAATTAGACAGGGGCCCAGGGAAGTAAATATTGTGGGAAGAAATATCCAGGGAATTGTTTGGCTAGGCTTGTATAGGCCCTAGGGCCGATAGCTTAGTACCAACCTATGAACCTATACAGAAATGAGATGCTTTTGGAAAATGGTATCATTTTAAAAGGTCCCAAAGTTATTTTTCCTACTTACTTACAACATGAATGCATTTTGATTTTGAACTGTGGCCACCCAGGTTCTGAAGCTACCAAAAGAAGGGCGAGAGGACTAGTATTTTGGCCTTGTCTGTTGAAAGGCATTGATAAAGTGCTTTCATCAAACCACATTTGCAAAAAAAGAGTCACTTCAGCTAAGCCAGATTCCTGAACTACCTTGGTCAACAGTAGCCACTGACATATTTAAGTGGAACAATCAGCATTGCTTAGTGTTGGTAGACTCTTATTCGAACTGGCTTGAGATTGACTTGCTACCTAACCTAACATCCATGCTGTTATTACTAAGTTGAAATGTCATTTCTCAGTCCATGGTAGTCCACATTAAGTTATTTCTGACAATGGTACCCAGTTTACCAGTCAGTTGTTTCAGAAATTTGCAAAAGAGTGAGACTTTATCCATGTTACTAGTAGCCTGGAATACCCACAATCAAATGGCCTTGCTGAACGTGCAGTACAGAGTGCAAAGCAATTACTAGAGAGGTCAAAGCTTGACAATACCGATATCTTTTTGAATTTACTTAATCTCAGAAATATACCACATGACAACCTACTTGGCTCGCCTGCTCAACGACTTCTGTCTAGGCAAACCAGAACAACCTTGCCTATCAGTTCTAGTTTGTTGGTGCCTAATGCTAAAAACAACAGAGCAATCAAAGCCCAACTCTTTAAGAAGTGTTCCTTTCAGAAGTCCAGCTGATGATAAAATGAGGAGATTACTTTGTCCATTAAAAGAAGGAGAGACAGTGAGGATGCAAACGACAAAAGGCTTTGATTGATATGGTCAAGTGAGAGGCACTTGTGCTGAGCCGCGATCCTACTTAGTGGAATCTGAGGGTATAGAATACAAAAGAAACTACAGGCATCTTCTTCTGGTGTCTGAAATGATATTGCAGCATCGTACCTGTGATACTCACTCTAGTTCTCAGAGCAACCCTGACAATGTTCATACTGAAGAACATGTCTCAATATCCATTCCATTTCCTGATGATGTCCCAGATGTCCCCAGAGTTGAACATTCCTTGAAGACAGTCCCCGTTTCTAGATCCAGTTCTGATTTTTATGTTACACGATCAAGTCGTATTTCTAGACCTAGTGTAAAATACACAGCAACGTGGACATGATTGTCTTATATGTGTCTAATTTTGTGTGACTGCATGTCAAAGAATTAGTTCTGTATAACTGCATGTCAAAAGATCATTTCTGTATAATTGCATGTCAGTGAATACTGTCATATGGTATATAATCTATTTCTCAAAGAGGGAGGATGTAGAACAGGGCGTGTATGTGTAACTTTAAGAAACAAATAGTGAGCACGTAAAGTCAGCAGTGCCATTTTGAGAGAACAGCCAGAGTGTTAACATGTATGAGTGTAGTAGTCAGTCTGTTTACAAGTTTAAGTTTGTTACTAAACCTCAGTCCTGATGTGTTTGTGTGTAATAAAATTGCTTGAACCGAACTCACAACTGTTTGTCTGTTTTATCCTGACTGGATGAGCAACATATATATTTATATATTTATATATTGGTCTACCCAATACGGCCAAAAAGCCAAAATTTCAAATCCGAGAAGACTGAGACAAAATTGCTGAAACCTCACATGAACAAATGCTAGGTAAGTAACCACTTGTCTTTCATTGTGAACTTTGCCCTTTCCCCACTATAGTTCTCTCTCAAAGTTGGTATACTTAGGGAGGTGTGTGGAGGTTGAAGCCTCCACATGGGTGGGTTTAATTTGCTTCAGTTTTCAGTTTTTTGTTACTTTGTTGTTCCAGACATGTGGTTAACCAACTATCAGTCTGTCTTCACCCACACCACCTTCTCCTTATGCCTCTCTTAACTCTTTTACCACTCATTTAATTTCTATCTCAAAATTAAATCAACCTTCTGCTATCCATCCTTTGTAAATAACTCAGTGCCCTGTATTGTGATAGCTATTCTACTGCACAGTTATTTATGTAAGTATATCTGTACAGAGTACAAGCAGTATAAGAAGTCTTGTATAGTTACTATCTTACCTATTTTGACATTGAAAAATGTATTTTAATTGTATTCTTACTGACACTGTTGATGTTATATAACTTAAAAGATTTTGATTGTATTGCATGTACTGGAGCTTTTCTCCACAGGCCTCCCCTGAAAAGGGGCCTTTGTGCCATGTTGGACTTCCTTGGTTAAGAAATGTGAAATAAATAAAGATATAATATGACTGTTCTTCTTCTTAAGGATCTGCATCTAAAATCCCACTCTCTCATTATTTCTTGATTTTCCTCTATGCTTCATCATCATCATCATAATCTTTTTCCACTTTGAATTGTAGCTTCCTGTTTGTGTTAAGTATAATAGCCTTAACTGTTTAACTGTAAAATATCCCTTCAAATCAGGCAAGCCTAAACTACGTTGTTCTACTGGAAAGGCCACCTTTGATTCTTGCCCTCTTCCCTTCCTAGATAAAATCCTTCAACTTTTTATTAATTACTCTGAACAACTTTTCTGGTTGATGAAAGTATGCCTAACTAAAGGGGCTAAAAACATTTTTACTGCTTGTAAAAAGCTTCTTTTGTTAAGTCTCTTTCCACATATCCTTATCTGCCATAATGGAATCCTTTTGAATCCATAATCCTAAATATTTTAATTTATCATGTCTCCATAAATATAGGTATTAATAAACCAATTCATGTGTGGGTACAGAGTTTACAGCTAAAGCCTTTGTTTTGTATTCATTAATTTTATATCCCGAAAAAACTGAAACTATCTCAGAATGTTTCACATCACTGAAATGTCCTTTTCTGGTTTTATCAGGTACAAAATATTATCGTGTGCAAATAAAGCCAACTTTCTTGATTGCCACACCAATTATATCCTCAAATGTTGTAGTCTCTTATTTTCTTTGCCAGTGGTACTAAAACATAAATAAAATAGCAAAGGGGAAAGGGGACACCCCTGCCTAGTAACAATGTTCAAACACAACTTATCAGAGAGGAACCCTCTCACTTTGAGTTTTGCCTCTGAGCCCTCATATATAGGATCATATGAAGGTACTAGGCTAATGGCACTAGGGCTCTTACAAGCCTAGGCAAGTTCTACCCTTATTTCCATGATCAGCACTTATTGCCCCTGTCCAAGAGGGACACAGGTGGAACCTCTGGGGTAAATTTATGGTTACCCATCCAGTCATCCAGATTGCATTTAAAGAGGGCCAATGAGGTGCTCTGCTTGACATGAAGTGGGAGTCTGTTCCAAATGCGTGGTAACCTCTGGGAAACAAATCTGTCTCTTCAGCAGGTTCTATTAATGTCACATACCATGTCAAGCTCTTTAGAGTGAGTAACCTGTGTACCATTTGACTTAATGATAAGCAGCATTTCCAATAAAGCAGGGTCAGAGATCACCTTTTATGCAAAGCAGAGGTCACTTCTGAGTAGTCTGTATGAAACAGAATAAAGTGACAGTGATTTCAGATGATCCACATAGGACAGATGCTGAAGACCTTGAATTTTCCTTGTGAGGAACTTTTGAGGTCTCTCTAATTGCTGCAGGTGCTTGGAAAAGTACATACCAAAGGGGGTGTTGTACTCAATTACTGGTCTGATGAGGGAAAAGTACAGAGAGGTTATAACTTCTTTTTTTCTGGAGGCAATGCCTTTACTTATGAGATGAGCAATATAGAATGCCCTTCTTACCACTGTGGAAACATGGTGGTCAAAGTTTGATGTTAACCTGTGTGCCCAGGTCTCTCATCACTGAGTGCATACTTGAGGTGTTGCTATTGATGTGGTAGTTAGAAGGACATCACTTTTTTTGCATTGAGTTTAAGGCCATGACTTTAGCACCAACCATTTGTTTGTGTAAGACCCTGTTGTAGGATGTTGACATCATTTGGAGATTCTATGACTGCTCCCAGCTTTCAGTCATCAGCAAAGTCCCAGGACTGATTCCTGTGGAACACCACTGGTTATAGGTCTGCTGTTGGATGTGGAGTCCCTTATTTTGACTATATGGGTTCTATCAGTGAGACAGTTAGCGACCCATATAACAATGTAAGGATTGATACCTAGCTGGGTGAGTTTATCAATGATGCCTGAGTGGGGGGATAGTGTCAAACACCTTGGCTAAGTCTAGGTAGGCTGTATGCACAGATTTCCCCTTGTCCAGGGCCTTGGTGACTGTCTCTAAGAAGTCCACTAGGTTTAACAGGCATGATCTCCCTTTGAGAAATCCAAACTGTGTAGGGTCAAGTGTTGGGAGATTACCTATATCTTTGTTGATTAGGTCCATGATGATTTGCTCCATGGCTTTGCTGACAAGGCTATTCAGGCTATTAGGTCTATAGTTCCTAGGGTCAGTGGAAGCACCACCTTTGTGCAAGGGAATAACAGTGGCCATTTTCCATTCAGCTGGGATGAAGTCAGTGTTTAGACTATGAATGAAAAGAGTACCTAGTGATGCTGCTAATTCTTGTTGGAGCCCATGTAGGACATAGCCTGGGATGTTATCAGGTCCCATAGATGCTGTGTAACATTAGAGAGGGAGTTTACGACCTGCTCTTTAGAGATACAAGGTAGAGGACAGGTGGTAGGGATGTCATGTGGGGTACATGTAGTGGGGACAGGGGAATGAAGTTTTCACAAAACCTGTCAGCCAACAGGTTAGCTATGTCCACAGGTTCAGTATATGTGGTATCATTAACTACCAGTTCAGCACAGATCTGGGCCTTTCCTTTTAGGTTACAGATGTAACTAAAAAATGCCTTATGGTTGTACTTAGTTGAGGAAGCTAATTTGGATTCATAGTTTGCTTTGGAGGACTTCACAAGAATTCTTATTTGCTTGTTTAAGCTAAGGAAGGAGTGTTTCCAGTTTAGGGCTCACTCCCTCTTAGTCTGGACAGCAATTTCTTTCTCTTATTGTAAAGCCTATTAATGGCAGTTGTCCACCAGGCAGGTTTGCTCTTCTTTAGATTGCCTTGGTCCTATCAGGTATAGGCAAGTCAATGCAGTTATACAGGTGCTTGTATAAAGCACTGGTGTAGCTCTTGGCATAGATGGCAGTTTCATTTGAGGGGGGAGGTGTAGTGAAGCTATTTATACCACCCTGTAACATGTTATAATCTGCTTTGGAGACTGTTTTAGTTCAGTTGCTGCTGGGGGGGAGTCAGGTGTGATAGTTACTTCAGATGAGACTGATTTGTGGTCAGATCTCACCAGGGAAGACCTAACATGTAGGGGTGCTACAGTTGTTTCCCCATATTGGTGACTACAAGATCCACAGTGTTGGCAGCCCTTGTGGTGGTGTCAACAAGCTGGTCCAGGACATTGGAGTTAATAAAGTTGTGGAACTTTTGGGCAAGTGAGTCTGAGCACAAGTAATTTACCTAGTCAATGGCTGGATTGTTAAAGTCCCCCAAAACCATGGTGTTCGTATGTATCTTGATAGACTCAAGTAGATCCAAATAGGCAGAGTGTGTGTCCCGATTCATGGATGGGGTCCTGTAGCTGGCAATGACTTGAACAGGAGTCCTATCTCCAGGGAATCATACTGTGACTGTACAAATATCCGTGTCTTCCAAGGTGAGGATTCCTTCCAGTGATTGCAGTTAAATGTTAAGGTTGTTTTTATATGGAGTTTCCACATCAGGAATTTTGTCCTTGAGACACTGCCTAAAAAAGGCACTATGGGGGTGGCAAGATCCTTAGCCAGTAGCAAAAATCCTAGGGGTGACAGGTGAAGACCATCTGTGGGAAAGCATTGCGGTCTGTCGATCATGTCATCCCAGGCTGACAGATACTGGATCCCCTTAGAATGACACCAGCAACCAAGCCAATTATTGAAGTCAATCATTTTCTGCTTGTATTGAGGTATCATCCTAGGTGAAGGTAAAATGCTGCTTAAGGATAGGGAC
This sequence comes from Protopterus annectens, assembly GCF_019279795.1. Classification (NCBI taxonomy): domain Eukaryota; kingdom Metazoa; phylum Chordata; order Ceratodontiformes; family Protopteridae; genus Protopterus; species Protopterus annectens. The sequence continues at coordinate 1,309,924,833 of NC_056744.1, forward strand.
ATACCTGCATGAGACACATAGTCCAAGAGTTCAGTCATGTCTGTCTTCATATATTCCGGAGAGGTGCATCTCAAGTCATTCACACCAAATGGACTACGATGGATTCATAACAGTACCAGTTGTTGAGAGACTTTAGTGCATGAACAATATGGCATATTCTGGCACCTGACCAGACAGCTGACCATGACCTTTTCCTTATCCAGCCTGGTGAGAAGTCCATTTGTGTGCCTCACGATGGACTCACCTATGATTAATATGTTTGGCTTTGTGTTTTGCCTTAAGAGCTTGACAGGTGAGACACTGGTGCATGTCCTATTATGTGTATTGTGTTCAGCAGTGGAAGTATTATGTGTAGCGTGAGACACTGGTGCATGTGCTATTATGTGTATTGTGTTCAGCAGTGGAAGTATTATGTGTAGTGTGTTTGTGCTTGTGTTTGGGAGATCTCTGGTGTTTAGGTATGTTTCTGGTGAGGACCTTTGCATATGTAGATATGTGTAATGTGGGTTTGGGTGGGGTAGGAGGTGAGGTATGCATGTTGACAAACCCACTCATTGTCATATGTAATGACTGGGATGTGAGAGCATGGAGTCAAGGTTCTTAATACAGTTTCATCTCTCACATGTTAAGTTTTTGTGGACTAGTAGTAGAGGGTTGTCAGTGAACATGAAGCAGTTGCTACACTGCCTCAGATGCCCATGTCAACCAAGCTGGCTGGAGAAACTAAGTAACCTCATTATTATATTAGGGAATGTAAATGCTTCCTTTGTTATACACATAAAATCCAGGCTTACTCTGTTGAATGTTTTCCCTGCATCAAGTCCCACCAACAGCAGTATTTTCTTACATTCTGCTTCGCTCTGGATCATCATTGTTTTATTAATGTGGTCAAATGCCCCCCCCCCCAATAAAACTACATTGGTCCGTATATATCGATTTTGGCAACACTTTTGCCATTCTTTTATTCATTATAGACAGAAACACTTTATAATCATGGTTTAAATTTGAAATGGGACTATATGAAGCCAGATCTGATGGGTCTTAACTGTCATTAGGTATTAAAAACACCACAGCTTTTTTCCAGGATATTGGTGCTTCCCCTCCTTTTAAAAATACTTTTTTACCGCCTAGGTTCCAAACTCAAACAAGAATACCATTTATTCCTGGATACTTTCCTGCAGCTAGGTTATACATCACAGTTTTTATCTCATCTCCTCCTATCTTAATTGATAATTGTTGAGCATCATCTACCTCTCACTATGGCATATGTTCATAGGTTCATAGGTGTGTACTAGGCTAATGGCCCTGGAGCCTTCACAAGCCTAGCCCATAGGATTACTCTGGCATCATGCCACCCAACCTTAGTTCCTAGTGCCTCTGTTGAGTAGAGGCACTGGAGTGATCCCTGGGGTGAATTTTCTATTTTCCATCCACTCATCAAGATTTCTCTTGAAGATGGCCAATGAGGTGCTCTGTTTGACATGTATGGGAAGTCTGTCCCATAACATGGGTAGTCTGTGGGTTATGAACCTGTCCCTCCAGCATGTTCTGTTGATTGTAGTAATGAGGTTGAGGTCTCTGGAGCATGTGGTGCGGAGGGATTGGAATTTCTTTAGATGTAGCATTTGTAACAGAGCTGGGTCAGACATGGCTTTGTAAGTCAAGCAGAGATTGCTTCTAAGTAGACGATATGAGACAGAGAAAAGTTGGAGTTTTTGGAGTCTGTCCATATAGGACAAGTGTTTAAGGCCTAGGATCCTCTTTGTGAGGTACTTTTGTGGCTTCTCCAGTTGTTGCAGGTGTCTAGTGAGGTACATGCCAAATGGGGCATTGTACTCGATGATTGGCCTAATGAGGGAAGAGTAGAGGGAGACAATGACCTCTTTCTTCCTGGATGCAAAACCATTAGTAGCGAGATGTGCCACATAGAAGGACTTTCTGACCACAGTGATAATGTGGTGGTCAAAAGAGAGGTTGCTGTCAACCTGTGTTCCTAGATCTCTTATAATGCCTTCTGTGTTCCATGGACTACCATTGATGTGGTAATTCAAGTGAACCGGGTTTTTCCCAAGGGGGATGATGACACATTTTTTGGCATTGAGCTTAAGGCCATGGTTCTGGCACCAGTCATTGGTCTCATTGAGGCCTTTCTGTAGGATGTCAACATCACTTGGGGAGTTAATAATAGCTCCCAACTTGCAATTGTCTGTGAACTTTGTCAGCCAGAGTCATTCATGTTGGCCTGGACTTCAGAGAAGTGGATACCAAACAGGAGAGAACCCAGGACTGAACACTGTGGGAATCCACTCATGACTGGTTAACAGTCTTCCATAAATATTTCCTTTTGTGCTTTTTATTGATTTCCACATTTCTCTGTTTTTTTATTAAATTTCCAAAATATCTCTAATACCGCTACATAATCTCTAGTTATTTTTCTTGTTATAGGCTCCTAAGTTTGGCAACATCCTTTGTGCTTTCTGTTGCCTAAGTCATTGTGCTAAAAGTTTTTGTTCTGAAGTTATCAAAAAACAGTTGCTAAACAGCAATCTTTCTAAATTCATATATATTATCCAGGTACTCCCTTATTTTCTCTTTAGTAGTCTACAGTTGCACCTCTTCTTGTTTTTGAGATTCCCCTTATTCTGCAGTACATTGACCTTTGGCAGCACCTCTAAATAATTCTTGTTAGTTCTAATCATATGTCTTTTTATTCTATTTCTACACTACGTTTAAACTCCACTTTCATTTTATCCCACTCAATAGATACAACTTTTGAAGTACTTTTTATCTTCCTTAATAATTCCTAAATAATTTCCACTACCCATTCCTTACCACACTTTTTCACAAGTAAGTGGGGAAGTAGAAATATCTAATTTTTACTTCATTACCCGGCATTTTTATCTTAGTTGTTGGTGCATGATCTAAAACAGTTATTGGATGTGTATCAAAGTTCTCAATTAAATGCATATGTTCCTAGAAATATAGTTTCTGTTTAGTCCAGTCCAGTTATTGTACCTTGGAGTATGATATCTAAATTCTGTCCTTGTTCCTACTACTGGAGTAATGTCTTCCATACCAAATATTTTCATAAATTTCTTCAGAAATCAACCCTGTTTGCTATATTTTCCTTTCTAGATCCTCCAGATACATCCTTATTGTTGCAAATCAAATTCCAGTCCCCACCTGTGCGTAAACTTCCCTGCTGAAAGGTGATTATTTCTCCCAGAATTTTCTTAAACTCCAATGTAGCAGTTTTTGCTGGAATATAATTCATGCCAGAGTAATCCTGGCTACCACATTATCTTTCTTCTCTCTTCTATCACTATTAGTGCTTCTCTACCAATTAATATAAGTACTCCCTTTTCCTTTGTTGCTGATAGTCTCCTGAATATCCATCCTGTAATCTTTTATTTATTAAATTCACATGCTTAGTTCTTTCCAAATGTGTCTCCTGCAGTATTGCTAATTCTACTCTGCATTTCTTAACCAACTTGTGGTGTAATTGTATATCCAGTTAAAGGATTGACTCCAAAAACAAATAAAAAACCTTTAATACTTAAAAAAGCACAAGGAAAAACAAACTGACACTCATTTAGTATTACTTTGCTTGTCAACTCTATCAGAGGTGGCCATATAGTTTGATTTTTTGAAAGAAAATAATACGTCACAGAGTTCTTCAGAGCATCAGCTTCTTTGCCAAGAATTTCATGGATGCCTCATTGGCTTTGATCAAAACAATGATAAGTTCAAAGCCTGTCTGGTCATATAAATCAATAACATCCTTGTAAAATGAAGATGTTGAATCTATACCAAAGAAGATCTTGGTATTTAAAAATATTTTTTTCAAATCTTGATATCTGAGACAGCAAACAATCCTAAGTTCTCGTGTTGATTGGTCTAACTGAAAAGCCTTTTTTTTAACAAGGAATTAACATTTGGAAAATTTTCAATATCAGAACTATCTCACCATTCACGCATCCTATAAGGGATTATTTTTAAATATAAAAACTTACAACTGGATAATTTCTATTTCACTGAATGTTTGAACACAAAGATTGTACCAAAGAGGTTATGTATTACCAAAATCCCCTTTGGTATAGATTCATATACTTCATTTTACAAGGATGTTATTGATTTATATGACTAGACAGGGAACTTATCATTATTTTGATCAAAACCAATAGGTTCATAGGTTCATAGGAGTGTACTAGGCTAATGGCCCTGGACCCTTTACAAGCCTATCCCAAAAGATTCCCTGGCAACATGCCACCCAATGTTGTTTCACAGTGCCTCTGTCCAGCAGGGCCACTGAAGTCATCCCCGGGGTGAATTTTCTATTTCACATCCACTCGTCAAGATTTCTCTTGAAGAGGGCCAGTGAGGTGCTCTGCTTGATGTGTAAGGGCAGTCTCTGGGTTAGGAACCTGTCCCTCCAACAAGTTCAGTTGATTGTAGTAATGAGGTTGAGGTCTCTTTCACATGTGGCATGGAGGGATTGGGATTTCTTTAGATTTAGCATGTCTAGCAGTGCTGGTTGTGACATGGCTTTGTAGGTCAAGCAGAGATTGCCTCTAAGTAAGTGATATGATACTGAGAAAAGTTGGAGTTTTTTTAGTCTTTCCGCATAGGGAAGTATTTAAGGCCTAGGATCCTCTCAGTGAGGTATTTTTGTGGTCTTTCTAGTTGTTGCATATGTTTAGTGAGGTACATGCCCAATGGGGCATTGTACGCGATAATTGGTCTAATGAGGGAAGACTAGACAGAGACAATTACCTCTTTCTTCCTGGAGGCAAAACCCTTTGTAATGAGATGTGCCACATAGAAGGATTTTCTGACCACAGTGGAAATGTGATTATCACTATTGCTATCCACTTGTCTTCCCAGATCTCTTAAGATACCTTCAGTGTTCAGTGGACTACCATTGATGTGGTAGTTCATGGGAACTGTGTTCTTCCCAAAGGGAATGATAATGCATTTCTTTGGTGTTGAGCTTAAGGCCATGGTTCTGACACCAGTCATTGGTCTCCAATAGGCCATTCTGTAGAATGTCATTATCATTTGGGGAGCTAATGATGGGTCCCAGTTTGCAGTCATCTGTGAACTTGGCCAGCCAGAGTCCCTTGGTTTTGGCTTGGACTTCAGAAAAGTAGATGCCAAACGGGAGAGTACCCAAGGCTGGATCCTGTGGGACTCCACCCATGACTGGTTGGCAGTCTGACTTGGAGTCCACTACTTTCACTGTGTAAATTCTATCAGTAAGCCATTTTGCAACCCATCTTGTGAAATTGGGGTTGATGCCTAATTTAGTGAGTTTATCTATGATTCCTGAGTGAGGAATTGTATCAAAGGCCTTGGCCAGATTGAGATAGGCTGTGTGAACTACCTTGCCTTCGTCCACAGCTCTGGTGGTAGACTCAAAAAAGTGTACAATGTTGAGCAGACAAGATCTACCCTTAACAAATCCAAACTGAGTGGGGTCTAGAGTCTGGAGATTCCCTATGTCCTAATTTATTAGGTCCATAATGATGCCATCTATATGCTTACATACCAGACAATGAGGGATCTATGCAGGTTTTGGCAAATGAAACTGATGCTATGAAGCAGCCTATCATTAATGATTTATTTCTTTCAAATAATCAGACTATATGGCCACCTTTGATAGAGTAGACAAGTAAATTAGCACTAACCAAGTGCTAATTTGTTTTTTTGCTTGCAGTTTTAAGTATTAAAATTTCTTATTTGTTTTTAGGGCTGTACCTTCATCTGGACATACAATTACACCACAGGTTGGGTAAGATATGCAGAGAGCTAGTTTAGTGGTTCAAGAAGACGTGCTATTTGCAAGTACTACATGTTCCAAATTAGTTCATTTACATTTCTTAATATAATTCAATGTTCTTTCCCTTTTGTCTATATCTGTGATACCACTCACATTCCATGATATGCTGCCATTATGATAAGAAGTTATTATTCCCACCAATTATATATAGCAGCCTTTTTAGATGTCTATTTCTAGCTTTTGTGTTACACGCACCCACTAATATTTGTAAGGTTGGGCTTTATACAGTTGTGCTTTTTCACCTCCATTTGATCCTTGGCCATATTTTACAAGTTTTTTTTTATTTTAATGAAAACTCTCAAGCAAAAAAAAACACACCCCTATAAGACCCCATAAACGGTTAACTTAATGCAAACACACAAAATTATGTATATCTTCATATAATGAAGTTTAACCCTCCTAGGAGGAACAGTTGTCTTAAATAGACAGCTGCAACACAGGCACTATCTGACCTAAATGTAAGGCTATGTATGCTAAGAAGCATGCTACTGCATCATGTGCTCCTACTTACACTAATTGCTGCCTGTTTCTTTTTATCTTTATTCCCCTCCCAGATGTGAAAAAAAGTTTGCATTCTTTCAGAAAACATTAACTTTTAGCCTTAAAGAAACCAGTGTTCTGGCTTTTATTGCTCTGTAATAAGCTTGTCTCCATAGAAACATAACAGAAAAAGAAAAAATGTAGCTCTTAGCTGCATACTTCAAAAGATATGCTGAGGATTTATTGCTAACAGCAAATTATTCCTTGCATTCAGTGTTCTCTTACTTGGTTCTATTTAAAAGCTGTTATTAGATTAAGCCAAGGGTCTTAATCCAGACATTCATCTATTCAAAAGTAAGATAAAACATATCAGCTCAACATATATTATGATCTGTGTAATTTTACATCCCATTGCCTACCTCAACAACCCAAGAGTACAGCCAATTGACTTAATCATGCTTTTGTCCAGCCATTTTTCTGTTTTTACATTGCAATGCTTACATACTGAAAAAGTAATGAAAAAAACTAGGAAAAAAGAAAAAAAGCAGCTGCTTACTTTAGTTACTTTATCACATACAACAGTAACTGACATACTTTACTATATAACATGTAATTTATATCATGAAAAGTTTTATAGAAATACTGTTAACAGAAAATGTTTTACTTACAGTTGCCTTTTTCCTTCTTCTTCTTCTTCTTCTTCTTCTTCTTCTTCCCTTCCTCTTAGCATCCTTCTGAACAAATAAAGCAAATGCCTGTCAGTCCCTTATAAGTTTAACAAAGTCAACAAAAGTCCATTATTTCCAGTTTTTCTTGTACTGACATATTTCTCCAAAGTGATCATTGCCTTGTAACCTCACATTTATTCCCTAATTTCTGTTTATTCTTTCTCCCAACTCTAGACTCCAGTTCATTTCCAAGGTTTCACTAACAAAGTATGTCTATAAGCTTTTTCATCAGGAAAATGAAATGCAAAGCCCCCTTCTGCTTGATGGTTTACTTTTTGTTTGATATACTTTAGTATTTCCTCCTTAGTCTGTTCTGTTTCAAAAAATGCCTTATCTTCCGGGAAAAAAATTGTTCTGAAGACAGCCAGATACAGCAGCTTGAGTCTCACAACTGCCTCTCTAAATTTCATGATTGATGGAATAAATTTGCTTTTCTTCTGCCTTGTGTACTAGTACTCTACTGTCTACAACTTTTAAAACTTTGTCCTTCAGACACAGTTTTGTCGGCATCAACACTTTCTGCTGGTAGGATTGCATCTTTACTAATACAGGTCTTGGCTACTTTGTAATGGCGAAGTTTGGAGCATACACAAAATGTACCCTTTCAATTAACAAATCCTGCTGTGGATACCAGACCAGTTGCTTATTTGTGCTGTATAAAATTAACACAGTCTGTTAAGTCCAGTTCTGACCATATTTGACTATTTTTTCTGGGATGGAAAAGAACAGTTTCTCAAAACCATGTCTTGCACCAGAGCTAGAACTTGAACTGCTTTGTATTGAACAGCTACAGGATTATTCCAAGTCAGCATTTTTTCTTTACCTTTTATAGTTTTTCTTTCAGGCTGTCTAAGTTTCTTCTTTGCTGGCAACCAGGCAGTGTACTTACTAGCTAGCAACTGAATGTATTAAAAGTGACAGAGTTCCTGGCTTCTATGGGCGAGCCGACATTAAACAGTAGTGGTTCTACTATGGAGCATGGGGAACACTGTCAGTGATTGGTAAAATGGTAGAGATGCCAGATTGTTATTAAATAGCTTGGAAACTGATGGACAGGTAGTTGAAGAACCAGAAGAGAGTGGAGTAAGACAGATCAAGGGAGGATAGCTGATGGATCAGTTTATTATTAAAGACAATGTCAAAGACTTTAGACAGGTCCAAGAAAAGGGCAGATATAATATTATCTGTACTGTGGCTATGATTAATGCTGTTAGAAAAGTCTGTTAATACAGTAGTCATACTGTGGTTGGTCTAAAGCCATGTTAAGTGACATAGAAGAGGTTATTGGTACGAATGTGGTTGAAAAACTGAGAATGTTTGATAGGTGGTAAAGTATGGCTAGGTGTCTATAGTTGAAAAGGTCAGTTGTTTCCTCCTGTGTGCTGGGATAGGATGAATGAGTTCTTCCATGGTGAAGGGACATAAGACTTTTGAATGGATTTGCTAATGCATATTGAAATGGGATAGGCAATAGCATCTGCTGCAATTTTCAGGTATGTAGTGGGTAGGTTATCAACAGGTATGGTGGTAGGTTTTAGTTTTAGGAAGTGTTTTTAATGATAGGAGTTGGGACAGTGCTGATGGAAAAAGTGTTATGGTTGATACTGACTTGAAATTTAAGTTAGGGTGAAGATTAGTGCCTATGCTAAGTAGTGATTTTTATGGTGTTGATAAAGTGGGAGTTAAATAATGAAGCGATATTGTCTGGATGCATGTCTAGGTATGGATATGGCTGCTCTATTCTACCCAAAGATAAAAGTTTTTTGATGGAGCTCTAGCAGGTAACAGGAATTTTTGCTGATTGTTTTGAAAATTAAAATAGTGATTTATTTTATTGCTTTTCACTTTTATTTTGGTTTGATTGTGAAGGTGTCTGACGTTTTGGAGATTTTCTTGTATTTTCTTAACTTGCTATGTTTTCCAAGGTTTATCCCTGTCTTGCAATACTTTTTGTTGTTGTTGTTGTAGATAGCCAGGGGGACGTATTTCATATGACCCTCTTTCTATGTTTTAGTACCAGTTTGTTTAGAGCACTGAAGAAGGTAGTATTAAATAAGTGGACTGCATCATCTAGGGGACTGGTTTTGAGAGTAATCTAATTTACAGAAATAAGAATGATTAAGCAAGCTTCTTTTTTAAAGTTTTTTAGATTTCATATTTCTTTAAAATTGTTTTTCTTGGGTTGAGGAGTTATGTGTCTAAGGCAAAGATTAGTAGAGGATCACTAAATGTATCTGGTGAGGTGCCAGAAGATGAAATTTTATTAGGTTTGTTTGTTAGGAACAAGTCTAATGTTGATTTTTTTTTTCCTATTTAACTTGTTGAGTCTATTTGGAGTATGAATGAGTTTTAACTGTATAAGTTTTGTGACAATGAGAGAGAGGTGAGGGAGAAACAGTCTATGTTTATATCACCCACGATTTTTGTTTCATGGCGAATAGTTGCTATAGTCCAGGAAAGTAAATTTTTTAATGTGTTAGTGTTATTACCAGGTGGGATATATAAAGCTATGATAGAGACATTTTCTGTTGTTTAGTCTGAGGAGGGAGATGAGCTTGTCTGCATTATTTTGAGGAGGGGAGTATTTGGGTAGAGAGAGCTCCATGGCATTAGAATACACTATAGCTATGCCACCAACTTTTTTTGCCTTGGCTTCAGACAAGTTTCATAGATGGCTAGTGTGTCAGGAGCATGGGTATTTAACCATGTATAAATTTGAGTTGCTTTGTTAATAATGCTTATGCTGTTGATATTGTAGAATTTTAATATAGACTGACATGGAAATGTTTAGACATATTCATACCAGGTCCAGGGTTAGGGTGAATGCCACTGCAGAGCTGTATTTCTGTAGGGGGGAGAGAGCATGTAGATGTAGTGGTTAAAAAACTCCAACTTTACTCCATAACATATCGTCTACTCTGAGGTGATCTCTGCCTAACATATAAAGCTATGCCAAACCCAGAGCTGTTGGACATGCTACACCTAAAGAAATCCCAATCCCTCAGAGCTACATGCTCTAGGGACCTAAACCTTGTCACCACAATAAACAGGACATGCTGGAGGGATAGATTCCTGTCCCAGTGACTTCCCATACTCTGGAACAAGCTACCCATCTATGTCAAGCAAAGTTCCTCATTAGCATTCTTCAAGAAAAATCTTGATGAGTGGATGAGAAATAGGAAATACACTTTGGGGATCACTTTCACTTATGTGGCTCTGCCTGACAGTGGCACAGAAAATAACTTTCTTGGGTGGCATAAGCCAGGGAACCTTGTTGGCTAGGCTTACTTAGGCCCTTGGGCTGATAGCCTAGTACCTACCTATGCACCTATGAACCTATGTTTTATTTGGTCTCCATGGTGAGTTTTGGCATGAATGGGTGAGATTGCAAGAAGTGATCCCTTAAATAAGTGTAAGTAGAATTTAGTATAGAGGTTTGTCAATACATAGGAATTTTGACAGTAATATTATTAGGGGTACTAAAAAAACAGTGGAGGGAAGTTAGATGTGGAATTAGGAGTAATGTTTGAGTGAGTATGAAACCAGGTATTAAATGTTGTATGGGTATGTAACATGTTTTATGTGTCTCAATATAGGGGAGGATTGTTGGGAAGGTGAATAAATACAGGGAAAGAGACTTGGTACAGAGAAATGGGACTGGAATAATGTAAGTTATTAGATTTGTTGAGGGAGAAAAGTATGGTGATGGGTGTGTTTTGCAGAGAGAGATGTCAGTGAAAAAGGAACTAAAACACTAGGGTAAAGAATATAGGAAGGGTAGGATTTGACAGCTGATTGAGAAGGATGGGGTAAGTTGTGGTCACTGGGAGACAAGGGGTCAGTCAGTAAATGTAAGGGAAGAAAAAACATAGTGAGCTTAATTGCAGACCAATGGTTTTGGATTTGTTTTTGCATTATCGTGACTCAGGTATGTCTTATGGGTCTACTTTAAATTACCGAAACGTCAGTTCGCCGACACGCGGAAGAGGAACGCGAAAGGACCGACAACGCAGTTGACCGACATGCTGAAATCCCGACAGCTGGAAGCGCGACTTGGTAAGTATGCGATAGTGAGGGATTTTGGATCAGGGAGCGGACAGGTAAGTGTGCAATAGTGAGGGATTTAGGGTTAGGGTGTGTGACAGGTGAGTGTGCGGTAGTGTCGGAGTTAGGGTTTGGGTAATGTAAGTGTGTGTTAGTGACGGGTTAATGTTTTAGGGTGGGTTAAGTAAGTTTGGAATAGGGTGCAGGTAGGGTAAGTGTCTGGTACTGTCGGACCTTAGGGTTAGGGGTGGCTTAAGTGAGTTAGGGTTAGGGTGCAGGTAGGGTAAGTGTGCGGTAGTGTCGGACCTTAGGGTTAGGAGTGGCTTAAGTGAGTTAGGGTTAGGGTGCAGGTAGGGTAAGTGTGCAGTAGTGTCGGACCTTAGGGTTAGGGTTTGGGTTAGGGCTAGTGGATATGTAATGTAGTGTAATGTGTTGTTTACGTTTCATGTGTCGGTGTAATGGTGTTCGGTGTTTTGCGTTGTCGGTATTGTGTGTTGTCGGTTATTTGGTGTTGGTGGTTTGTGTGTCGGCGAACTGGCGTGTCGGTGTTCTAAAGTAGACCCATGTCTTATACGTGTGTATGTCTACAGTTATGTATATGCCTTTAAGAGGGGTGTGAAATAAGTGGAGTTCTATGTGGAAAATGAGACCTATAAATGTAATGATATGGAGGGTGACTGGGGAATTGTAGATGGAAGGGGAGTGAAGTGAAGTGAACAGAGAAGGTGTGGTCACAGTGTTGCAGTTCACTTAGGTGTGATTCAGATTTGCGGAGGTTGGATGCAGTTAAAATACAAGAGTAGTTAGAAAATGGGTGGGTGTCAGTTGCTTTGCTGCCCAATTATGGGCTTTGTTGGCTGCTATTTTTTCTACTCACAATGAATGGATGCAAACTGAGTGGATGCTGTGATATTAGAGCTGGTGTTTTTATTCTGATCATGAAAGTCAACTTTAATCGTTGTTATTTTCTGTCACTATTCATTTCATTTATTATTTATTTATTTATTTATTTTACATTTGTTGACTGGATTTGTCCAGCTGAGCTGATAGCCCTTTTTCAGCAGAGGTCTGGAAAGAAAAGCTCCACAAAATTGAAAAATAAGAATTTGTACGTGAAAATAGAATTATAAATAAAACATTAACATTTATCAAAATGAAAATATTATTATAAACAAAAACATTAGAATTTTCTAGTTGGGAAGAGTAAAGCATAAACATTATTTACAGAAGGCAATATAAAAGTAAAACAAGTACAGCACCACAGCAAACCGCCCCAAATAAAAGTGTACTGCAGAAGTGTTCAAGTTAAAATAGCTTTAATACATCAAAGTGAGCGCTTTTGTGATTATCAGAATCGCTTCATCAGACCATATAAAAAACAGCTCAGCAAATGTATTTATATAGCAATTCAATTAACAAGCATAAATCAATCATCATTATGTAATTATAATCCATGACAACAAAATCATGAAACTAAATGTACTTAAAACTAATAATTAAAACTATATGCATTTAACATCTTAAACATCTATATGGAATGACTGCATAAAATACATTTAATAAACACAGCATTACTTAAGAAATCTCCTGTCTTTTAATACAGGTTTAATCAGGACTTATTCATTTAAACCAACACCTTGATGTGCTGACAACTGTAGAATCCATTCTATCAATTGTTTATTAAATGTATTTTATGTAGCCATTCCATATAGATGTTTAAGATGTTAAATGCATATAGTTTTAATTATTAGTTTTAAGTACAGTTAGTTTCATGATTTTATTGTCATGGTCATTGCATGATGATTGATTTATGCTTGTTATTTGAATTGCTATATAAATGCATTTGCTGAGCTGGTTTTTATATGGTCTGATGAAGTGATTCTGATAATTGCAAAAGCGCTCACCTTGATTTGTTAAAGCTATTTTAACTTGAACACTTCTGCAGTACACTTTTATTTGGGACTGTCTGCCATAGTGCTGTGCTTGTTTTACTTTTATATTGTCTTCTGTAAATAATGTTTATGCTTTTATATTGTCTTGGATATTTGCTTTCTAGCACAGCTTTATCGCCAGTGTCATCTGTTGGATTATTCTCTTTATTATTTGCAGAAGTTTAAGTAGACATTTAAATTAAGATACTTCAGAGGCAATATGCAGAGTTAGTAAATACAATCAGAGTAGTACAGTAGTGAAAGGTGGCTTACCCTAGTTTAAAGGTAAATTCATGTGGAGCTTTTCTCCCTGGGCCTCAGCTAAAAAGGGCTGTTCTCAATAAGATCATCCTGGTCAGCAACGTAAATAAATAAATAAATGAATAAATGATTTGAGGGTATTTACTTATTATTTTGTGCAAACAGCTGGTAGAAAAGCGATGGGAATCATTTGTTTTACTGCCCAATCAGAGCCTTTGTTGGCTATTATTTCTTCTACTCATAGTGAGTGGACCCCAACTGAGTGGACATGTCTTTGTATTGATATATAGACAAAAAGACACATTTTATGCTTCTTTGTAAGTTAAGTGTGTTAGGCTTGCAGACTTGGTGGCTGGTAAGAATAATTATTCTTTGGTTTGTTTTCCTCTCTAGAATTCTTTTGTGAGAAAGTTTGTATGGAGGAAATGGGTAGATTTTGTTTATAAGAGCTCATTAACAGAGGTCAGGTTTCTTATTAGAATGTTTGTTTGTTTGTTTAATGTTTAGTACATCATAGGATGGCTGGGATAAGGACAGCATTATATGTCCTAAATGCTTGTTATCAAAAGACTTCAAAGTTCTCACTGTGCTAAGGAAATACAATTACAAAGTGATGTTTTGGTACATTTATTCCTAGATATGAAGGTATTAAAAACTAAACAGACACAAATTCCCATTTAAGGTATATTGCTAGTACAGAGAGTGTTACATCTTATTGTGATATTTCATTGGTAAACCCACAAGCTCATAATAGGCACTTTACTGAAATGCAATCTTGGGTTGATAATATTGTAATTGAAACTGAAATTAAGTTATTACATCAGATGACGCAGATGTCATAAAGAGTCAAAATGTGAAGATAATCAGATGATTGATTCTGAATGTTTTAAGTTAGTTAATAAAAAAGACATAGAGCATTAGGGGGTTCTACAGTTAAGGGCAATAACATAGAAATTTCAGTGTCCCTGAATGAAGTAATTTTATTCAGTGATAAAACATATACAAAATGGAAAGATTTAAGACATAACAAAGTCTTAATTATTGGTAATTCAATGAAAATAGGTATAAAGAATAAAATTTGCATGGATAAAGATACAGGTTACAGTATCACGCCTAAGTAAGAGCAAATTATTTGATACTTGTAGGTCATTGAACATGTTTGAGGGGAGCTCAAGATATAGGACTATAATAGTGAAGTGGGTGTAAATTACTTTCTTAAATCAATTTATGTTGTAACAGTTGTGTGAAGGAAATAATTGAAATCAGTAATGAACAGTGTTTTAAGTTAGTTATGAGCAATATTATTCCAGCTTCAAGACTTACTCATGTTTTGGAAAATGTAGCAAGTGAATTTACAAATTGTATGAGGAATGAATCTTTTATGGCTAATCTGAGTGGTTTTAAGATATGGAAAGAAATTATAGCAAACAAAATATTTTGGTTAAGGTAAATTGCATTTAAATAAACAAGGTACTAGATTTTTGCTTAATAAACATACAAAATATGTTAAGAAACTTTTTTTAGTAGACAAACAGGTTAATATTCAGAAATATTGAAACAAAGGCTATTTGTTAAGATGTTTGATGTGTAATGTTATGTTACAAAGACATGCTTCTGGAACGTTTCTCCCCAGGCCTCCGCTGAAAATTGGCTCGTTCCAAGTCAGACTTTCCCGGTTAACAAATAAATAAAATAAACAAACAAATAAATAAATAAATAAATAAATAATGTGCATAGTTGGAATTATAAATGTCATCAGTTGGAGGCAAGATATGTTCAAGAACATTATGATATAATTCTGGTGACTGAGGCTTGGTTTTTGGACATGAATAAGCCTTTGTTACTTCTTTCTTATAAACATTTTAATAATTATAAACTTACAAAATATGTTGAGAAACTTTTCTTTTAATATACAAACAAGTTAATATTCCGAAAGATTGAAACAAAGAGTATTTGTTAAGATGTGTTATATGTAATGTACATAGTTTGAATTATAAATTTCATCAATTGGAGGCAAGAGATGTTTAAGAACATTATATTACTCTGATGATTGAGACTTGGTTTTTGGACAAGAATAACCCTTTGTTCCTTCCTTCCTTCCTTCCTTCCTTCCTTCCTTCCTTCCTTCCTTCCTTCCTTCTTATAAAAGTTTTGAAAATTAAAGAACTAATAAGAAAGGAAATGGTGTATGCTGTTATGTGAATAAAAAGTGTTATGCAAATGTTATTAATACAGGCACTCAGTTTGAGATTATTTCTTTAAATATAGCCTTGAAAAATAGAGATGTGAAGGTCTGTTTATTTTATAGGGAACCTAATCAGAATAAAGATGAAATTATGAGGTTTAATGAGTGCCTATATTCTGTCCAAGTTTAACCAAGAAATATTAATTACTACATTATCATCTATTAACTGCAAAATTCTAAGAATCCTCTCCTTAGATGATGCTGTAAATTAATTCATTATAACTTTCCTAATATCTTAAGCATATCCTAAGCAGCCTTATGCCTTTTAAAAGGAAGAGAGTAAAATCAAATAATGCATTTTGTCTAACAAACAATAGTAGAATGCTAATGCAGAGCAGAGAAAAAGCATGGAAAGAATGGCAAAAATATAAAACACCACAATATCTCAAACACTTCAAAAATGCTCAGCAACTATACTAAAAAGCAAATAAATTAAGTAAAAAATACACTATAACTAATTCAGAACAATAGCAAATACAATCCTAAAAATTCTGGTCAATTATTAAAGAAGTTTTACATCCTTGTCAAGAATTCAACCTTAACCCCTCTCCCACCACTTCAAACTGCGCTATATTCAGCACTTATTTCATAGATATTATAGTGTCCTCAACCAGAGATTCCTTAACATCTTATCCTAATCCTGCCCAACACCACATATCACCATATGCACTTTTGCCTTCAAATCTGTGCCTACAGGCTATATAAAAATACTCTTAAATGGAAACAATACTCTATGTCAGCTGATGACCTTCCAAGTGAGTACCTTAAAATATCAACAAATAGCACTGCCTATCCTGTCTCAAGCCTTAAAAATAAATCAATCCAAGAATCCCATGTTTCTACTCTCTGGAAAAAAATCACACATGATCTCTCTACACAAAGGAGGAAATTTAACAGACATATCTAACTTTAGACCTATACAGTCTTATACCCCCTCTCCAAAATACTTGGAAAATGTTTCCAAAAACAATTGCTAAATTATCTTCTGCAAGAAGAACTCCTATTTCCCATACAACATGGCTTCCATCCCTCCCATAGAGCACTGCACTTCTAACCTTTATAGATGCTATCAATTAAACTAAAGATAATGGAAAACTAGTCTCTTTCTTTTTTCTAGACTTGTCTAAAGCCTTCAACACAGTTTTTCACAACAGACTTCTACTTCAAATGTCTTCACCAGGTCTGTTTCACCTCACCCTTCTATAGTTCAAAAGCTACTTGTCCAATAGGTATCAGTCAGTAAAATGCAGTCAGTAAAATAGTGCACGCCCTCACTCCATACCTCCCAGTCAGCCCCGGTGTACCACAAGGCTCTATCCTTGGTCTCATCCTTTTTAACATTCTCAGCATTACTCTGCATACATCCACACTACAGGGCCCCCTACTATAATACACAAATTATGCCACAGTCACATACACATTTGACAACCTGGCACATCTCCAAAACATTTACTCAGGAAGCCACTGAAACATGGCTTTGTAACTCACAACTCATGCTTACCCCCCAAAAAAAGCAAACTACTTATTTATCCCCAAATCCCTCTCTTATGAAAAAATAAAATTTAAAATCCTCTCTTAATAATACAACCCTTAAAGTTACTTATCATAGCAAATTATTAGTGATGACAGTGGATAGTAATCTAAAATTTGACCTGCAGATACAAAATTGCATAAAACATTTCACCAAGAAATAGGGATGATTTACAGAGCCAAAAACCTTTCTAACCAATACAACTAAAACTACACTTCTACAAATTACCTCCTTCCGTCACTGCTTTATGGCACTCCCATCCTTACTAACCTCCAGGCATCACAAAAATCAAAATGGGAACAATTCTGTAATAAAGTGGCTAAATTTGCAGCCAATACTCCTTTCAGCACCCACCACTGTATAGTACTAAAAGCCTAGATTGGTTAGAACTACCCCATCAACTAACATATACACCTATGAAATCATCCATCATCCATCTACTTGCCAAGCACTAAATATTATTCTACACTACGATGTTCCCAATTGGTCATTATGATCCAATGACCAAAAATTCCTATCTGTCAACAAACCAATCAAATCTGTTGACCATGGTCTGTACTCATAACATGTTGCTAAGGCCTGGAATTCCTTACCTGTATCCATCATACCCTTCCTTCGGTTCTTTAAAGCCATTCTGTCTGTTCTTGCTCAACCCCAAGATAAACTATATCCTTAAATATGAACAAGTATCTATTAATACCTTGCATCTTCTTTCTCTCTCTCTCTCTCTTCTTCACTCACTGCCTTACATCAATTCATTTCTTTCCCCAACTCTGTTTCTAAATATCACATAACCCTGTTTTTCTCATTTCATATTGCAATTCCTGTTTGTATTTTACTAACTTATCTTTAATTTTTCTGTAAACTGGCTAAAATTTCTGTAAATATTAAATCACTGTCTTATAAGTTGTATCTGTTCTTAACCAGTCTTTACACATTATGTCTAATTTGGTATAATTAAATTGTAAATGTTTATGTATTATTTTTGATGATTTCAAAGTTATTGTTCTTACAATGTTTTTATAATACTTTGGAACTTTTCACTCAAGGCCTCTGCTGAAAATGGGCACCTACCCAGTTGGACTTTCCAGCAAATCAAATGTCAATCAATCAATAAATAAATAAATAAATAAATAAATACATATTTTTAACAGACTTTAACTTCAATGCATCAAAAGTGGAATGATATATTAATAGGCAGTAGTGAGCTAAGTAAATTGATTCAAATGTTATACTCGGGTAGTTACCTTTTCTACAATTGGAATTGAAAGAATAATAGTAACTGTTGCTAGCATGATTAATAGTTTGAATAAAAAGCTGCAAAATGATAAGAAATATAAAGGGTTAATTTAGAAATAGTATAAAATGAAAAATAAGAAATAGTCAGCATGCTGGCATAGCTTAGATATTGGCATCAATATAAAGGAGTATGTTATTGAGAAACAAAGTCTGTAAAAATAACTGCGCAGATGGCAGCTGGAAGGACATCAACAAAGTAAAGAGATGCAACATCAAGTTTCAAATAGTGCTGGAACACCACGTTTCAGATAATGCAAGACTGAGTTTCCATGGATCATCAAACTACAAAGAACCAAGGACAAGGGAACAAAGGAAAACTGTTATACAAAGAAAGAACTGTTATACATCAGACTGTGAGAAAAAATATCAGACCTTTTGGTATAAATATGAGTGTGTTTAAACAAGCTTTGGGAATTTGCCATAGAGAGTTGACAGCATCTGTGTTGCCTGCTTGTAGATCCAAAAGGAGAATGTAACAGTAAAACATATTAACTGAAGCGGTGTCTCTGTGTATTTATTGTGCTCAGTACAATGCAGTAATAAGACTAGTTAATTACAATAAATAGTTAAATGAACTATGGTATGAATGCATGTAAATGTAAGTAACAGCAAGAAACCAACAGAAGGCAGTATATAATTTTTCAGGAACTACTTGGGATTTTGCTCTGATGTCCTCATTTCTTTGTCCCAAAGTATGTATCCTACTACCCAGAGACTCTGTCTCCATCACCTCTAGCTTCCTCAGCTGCTCTGCCTTCACTGTCCAGGCTTCTGTACCATGCAGTAATACTGGTTGCACTACTGTTTTGTACACCTTACTTTTCAGCTTCTTTGGCATTCTTCTGTCATACACTACACCTGACTTTCTGTCCCAGTTGGCTGCAGCCTCTCTGATTCTAGTTTTGACCTCCTCATTCAGACCTCCCTTCTTCTCAATCATCTCTCCCAAAATTCATTATATCTCAGTCACCTGAAGTGATTTGTTCCCATCTGTTTCAATTTTCAGCTTCTGATTTCACCAGTTAGCCACCATTACAGTCTTATCTATACTCAGTTTCATTCCGCGTGCCTTTTGTTTTGCATTCTGTTCCAATATAATTTGTTGAAGTTCTTATTCACAGTCTGCCCATGATGACACATCAACCACATAAAGCAGCTTTGCTGATCAGTCAACTCTGACCTGTTTACTAATGTAGTCCATTACCAGTATGAACAGCAGTAGACTCAGAACTGAACCCTGATACATACCCACTCTCACTGAGAATCCCTCTGTATTGCCTGAACGCTGTTCATAATTATGCTATCGGGTCCTTGTACATAGACTGCATTACTTCTGTCAAAGTTTTGTGTACCATCAAGGAATCTCCTGTTGCTCTTAGTATAATTATTGAACTGTAATCAATAAGTAAAGCAACTCAGTGTAAACCTAAGGCTGCATCAGATGACGGCATTAATATGCAGAATATACTAACAACAGTATTATTCTGGAACAAAAGGCATGCATGGAATTAAATTCTAACATAATCTGTTTGTGCAGTAATCTGAGGGGCAGTGGTACAGTCTTGCAAAAATCAAGGTAATTGAACTGCTGCTGTGTGCCCCTAAAAAGTCACATGCAATGTCCAAACTTTCTGCTGATGATTTCATTATGTTTTCAGTTCTTGGTGTGCCCCTAAGTTTATTATTATATCCGTCCTTACGGTTAGAAAAAATAAATGCTGTGCTCTTCATGTTTTGTAACAGATACATCAATACACTCTGGGGCACACAGGGACACAGTGAGAATTACAAAAGGAAAGAAAACACCAGTAGAAATAGATATGAAGGCAATGTTACTTTTTTATGAACTCTTAAATTATGGACTCCACTTTTAAATATGCTGAGTTTCCTGTGAATGTTTTGTTAAATAAAACTTTTATAACAGTAGCTATCAAATCTTTTCAGCTATATTCAGAACTTTATCTGAGGACTGTCACAGTGGGAGAATAAAAAGGTAACTGTGCACATTCAAATTTATCATACATAAGATATGTGTATGGTACAAACTGTCACGCAAAGACAATTTCTAGAATTTAGTAACATTACCTCCAGTGATAAGCATCTTTATCTCTGATTCAGAGACAGCCCTAATACAGTGCGTACCTCAGTGAGGTGCAACACCATGGTGGGATGTCTCTCTGGCCTCCCACAAATGTAAATGAGGAATTTCAGGGGAGAGGCATATGGGTTTTTTGTAAGTAATTTGCACAACAAAGGGATTCATAGAACCACTCAGCTGTGTAAATTCACAGTGTCAATCATGTTAGCTAACCTGGGAAATTAACTCAATAATTTCAATAAGTAAGATCACATTAGAGGTAAATGAATTTACCAGAAAGGTAGTGTTGGTGTGTGTGTGTGTGTGTGTGTGTGTGTGTGTGTGTGTGTGTGTGTGTGTGTGTGTGTGTGTGTGTGTGTGTGTGTGTGTGTGTGTGTGTGTGTGTTTCTGTGCATACTCGCACATGTGTGTGAGGCTGTGGGACTGGCATACCTCTAAGCTTCCCTTCACTATCAAGCAAATCCTGTAATATTGGGAGGACACTAGAGGCATAGCCAGTTTCAGGCATAGGCACACTAGGTGGCCGCCTAGGGCACTGCTCTAGCAGGGACATCTTTTCCAGTATTTATTTGGTGTAGGTAGACCAGGATGGGGGCACTGGGTGATGTGATGGGGGCACTGTGGAGCCAGTTTGCCTAGGGCACCAGTTGACTTATGGCCGCTCCTGACTAGAGGCCTTTAGCATACTACCCTAGGTCACTTTGAAAGTTATGGAACAACAGATTTTGCAATATCAAAAATGTATGGGAAACACTAGGCATCAGGGACACTTCTTAATATTCCTCTTAACCAGGCACAAATTGAATAGCACACAAATTTTGCAGCATGAGGCATATTATGGACATTAACAAGTATGACACTCTAATGTCTGGCATTACTGGCTGACTTTGATAGTCTGTGACTTATGAGGGCCATGATAAATAGACAATACCAGGGAGTCTTTTTCAATATTGCACTAATTCACTTAAAAAGGTATCATCATTATGTTTTTATGAACAGTAAGAAGGCATAGCTGGCATTATTGACTAAACATAATCATTCATGATTTACTAGGGATGGTGAAAAAATAAGATGGAAAATCAGCAACACTCTGTTAACTCAAGAACTTGTAAGAGATATGACACTGTTTCATGTGTCTGTGTTTGACTACAGTAACTGGAACTCAAGCAACCAGAACTCTCAAGCAACCAGAAAATAATCGAAGAAATACTATACAGTATGTCCAATTCAGTTTTTCATGTATTGCACTTTCTGTCCCCCTCCCGTAGAAACATACCTTAAGTTTTTAGAGTTTTAGCCTTTTGAAAAGGAAGATACAAATAAATTCCCTCTCTCCTCAACCTGAGAACAAGTCAAACCAAACAAGTCAAATCACTAAATTGTCAACATTTGCTCCATACTCACTCAGTCAGTTTGCATCAGATTGCACACTCTCTCTCTGATCTCTTACACACATTCTCTTCAGCTTTCATACATTTCTCTGATCTCTCTCACACAGTCACTTCTGCTTTCATACATGCATTCACTCTCACTCTCTCTCTTTCTCTAACAGTTCATTCAATTCCAGTCCACTCAGCATGCCACTGAAAACCATTGTGTGCCACGCTTTCTAGCAGAAATATAAGTTTAAAATATTACTATTCCACCCAGGCTTTTAATTACTGTATTTCAATATTAAAATCAAATCAATACAGTGTTTATGGTATGGAATATATAGGGTACAGTATCTGTCAGGTCCATCTTTAATAGTAACTCTCAAGCAACCAGAAACTACACTTATCCGACATTTACCAATTCCCATGGGTGCCAGTTAACTGAGTTTACTGTATGTGCATGTGTGTGGTGGACACTGAATAAAGGGGGGTTTCTGTTTCTAATAGTGCATTAGCCACCAATAGTGATTATCACAGCAAAGAGCTTCTTAGTGCTTGCAGTAATCAGAGTCATTCAAAGACAGCAAATTAGCTGATAATGACATCTTTCCTCGTTGTGGCTGTGTCTTTGAGTCACTGTTTCCTGAGAATCTGTTAAAAGGCCTTTTTGACACAGAATTACCACTCATAGCTGGTTATTTTTTGAATCCTGGACAATCTCTCTCACCTCTGCTATTTCTGCCCCCTCATTGTTTATATACCACATTAAGATGAAAGCGACATCTACATACCACATAATGTGATTGATTGCAGAGATGTGCAGCACTTAATGAAAGCTGAGAGGAAGAGCACAAACAGCACAGAAGGTAGAACTCTAAACTGGTGAAATTCAAGTTATAAAAGGGAAATACCCAATATCTGGTATTGGTGCAGACCAGAGGTAAGTTTCGACTCAAATTTAAATGTTTTCTTGTGGGGGGGGGGGTTTGCATGTTGATGCAGGCATAGTGGGGAAGGGTCAACATGATGGTGCTTTTCTTTAACTTTGTTTGTTTTTATATTACACTGGCATATCACATATCATGCTACAAATATTGCTAAGTATGTAATCAATAGGTGTAATATTTGAAGTACAGTTGCAGAAGTAAGTTGGGGATGAGCATAATAATCCCAGGAGTAAAGGGACCTCACTTGCTAAGGTGAACATGCTTTTCGAAGTTGGTTGGCAACTCAAATTTTTGCCAAGTGTACTTGTGTAGGAGGCAAACACCACTTAATTACTTTCCTGCTCCATCATTTCCATTCCTCAAGCTGGTATGCATCAGCTTATTGAGGCTGTGGTACAATACTTTGTACTTATCTGCATGGGACCCTAACTGCCAACCATCCAATCCAAATTATGCATTTGAGTCTTCTACCCATACTCCACTACTGCACTTATTATTGTGTCTGTGATGATGTGAGGTATTGCCAACTATGCCAGGAGAAGTAGAGCAGAGGATTTGTAACATATACCAGTATTGTTAGCTGGAGTTTTGTAAAGAATTATATGTCATTTATATATCAAACTGATTTGTACAGGTGTTTGTGTTGAAAATGTATTTGTAAAGCTGGTTGTGTTAAAAATGTACCAACATTGGGTCCTGCTGGACAGAAAATAAATATACCTGCATGTCAGACTGTATTGTAAGTGTTGAAATGAATATATTGTAACAGAGGATACTGGAAGAGAAGAGGTTAATCTCAGTCCATCTACCTCTGAAAAATAGCCCAAATGCCTTTGGCCAGGGTTCACCTTGACTGGGAATGTGTAAAAAGAAGCAGGCAAGTAGATGTGTTTGAGGACATCCCTGCAGATGTCCTGATAGAGAATGATTTTGATAATGTAGCACCTTGTGTGCATGCAGTTACATGCAGTCAGGCTTGGAGACAGGTATGTGGGGCTGGTAGCCTGGGAGAGACCCAGACAGACCCCACACCTGAAGTCAGGGCTTGTAATGGGGCTATTTCAGGCAGGGAGCTGTCCTGTAGCAGTCCTGTAGCAGTGAGTCTGCAGCAGTGAGTCTGAAGGTAAGCCACAGCTGCTGGTAGGTACTGATGTTTGCTTGGACAAGGTGACTGCAAGGGCAGAGGTGACTGGTAGTACCCAGGTTGACAATGAGGCATGCTTGTCAGAGGATACCAGACTTCTTGTTGAAGGGGAGCTGACAAAGATCACAATGGTAGAGCTGAGACAGGCTCAGCTCTCAGACCCTACACTGAGAGGCTTGAGGGAGGTAGCTAGGGAGGCACCTGATTCTCAAGTAGGTGAGTCTGTGTACTGGAACTGTATAGAGAGTGGACACCCGAGGGAGGGTTAGAGGGCGAGGTAATACAGCAGTTGGCAGTGCCTAGAGCCTAGCATCTGGCACTTCTAGCCATAGCCCACGACATTCCATTTGAATGTCATAAGGGCATAAAGCATACCAAGAGGCACATTATTCTATTAAAGACAGATTACTGGTATAGAGACCACTAAATGATATGGACACTAGAATTTAAGAAGGTGAGCATAATACAGACTTTCTCTTAAAACAAAATACTCTTTTACAAACAAAAAATGATGATCTAGAGAATTGATCAAGAAGAAATAATATTAGACTTTTTGGTCTGCCTGATAATGTCGAAGAAGGTAATATGGAAAAATTCTTAACTTCCTGGCTCCCTCATGTACTACAGCTCCCTGAAGCTCTCTCATATGGGACAGAAAGAGCACACAGGTCCTTGGTGACTGCAAAAAAGGTAAATCCAATTCTACTAAATCTGTTATAGTGATTTTTTTATCTTCTCATGACAAGGAGATAGTGTTAAAGACTGTTTGGGCTAAATCTCCTATTAAATATAAAGAAAATGTCATATGCTTTGATAATGATTATTCATCTTCTGTAATTGCCAAAAGAAAGCTTTTTTGTCAATGCTAAAAGAACTAAATGAAGCCCAAATAAAGACACACCTATTATTTCCTGCCAGATTAAAAATATTTCTTCAAGATGGTCCAAAAATATTTGATGACATAGACTCTGCTATTACCTTTGTCAAAACAAGAAAAATGCTTGATAAAATAGAGGATATGGAGTGGGCCAATGCCAGCCTTAAAATAAATGCTGATAACAGTTCCTGGAAGGTCTCTGAACATAAAAAGAAGCTCAAGAATAACTGATTAATTAAGCTATTTTACAATGGCTTTCATTTACCCAAGCCTTAATAACTAACCCAGAAGTTGGGGAAGTGGAAATGGTTCCACAGGTGAGTCTTTGTTGTTTAAATTTCTTTTGATGGTACATAGTTGTTTTAATGGTATTTTATAGCTTGCTATTATTAAGTCTAGTTTATTCTAACCCAATTTCTATAGCAAGTAAAAGCTATTTATTTATTCAGCAATCCAAAAGCAAACTGCCAGACAGAATGACCCACACCAAACGTCTCCAAATGAATAAATAATGAAAAATGAACAAAGTGAGACACAGATGACTGTAAAATCCAGAATAAGGCCTTTACTAAATGCAAAAAACTCAAGCGCTTTCACAAATGAGCTTCATCAGGTGTACATAAGCACTAGTGATACACACCTTTATACATCCAAAATCATCACATGATACATGGTCATATGACAATCAATTGCTAAAAATTTTTTTTAAAAACACATATTCACTATTAAAAAATTTTATTCAAATCAAACCTATATGATATGCATAAAATAAAATAAAACATTCATCTTTGCAAAGGTCTCATCCTGAGTCTAGGTCTCAAAGGAATGCACTCATTGAGTCCATGCCCTTCATTACTCCTCAATCTAGTGATCCAAATTGCTTCCAAGTTCTCTGTTCTATTGCATACATCACCCTGCCTCAAACTCTCATGAATCAAACCTATCACCCTAAACCTAAAAATATGGGAACTATCCGTACTTAACACATGTTTAGCAAGTGCTTTGGTTTTATTGCACTTTCTAATATTATAGGAATGTTCCCTAATACGGTCCCTAAGGTACCTATCTGTTTTGCCAACATAGAATTTTGCACAGACCAAACAGCAAGCAAGGTAAACTACATGTTTGCTATCACATGTGGCAGATGTCCTGAAAGTGTATTCTCTATCTTGGTCAGGATGATGGAATACCATATTGCTATCTAAATGTCAACACCAATTACATCACCCGCAGGGCCTGGTGCCACTATGACTAGTGTCTCTCCTAACATCCTTGGGATAACATAGCCTCTTCTTGAAGCTCAAGAATAAGTGATTAATTAAGCTATTTTACAATGGCTTTCATTTACCCAAGCCTTAATGACTAACCCAGAAGTTGGGGAAGTGGAAATGGCTCAACAGGTGAGTCTTTGTTGTTTAAATTTCTTTTTATGGTACATAGTTGTTTTAATGGTATTTTATAGCTTGTTATTATTAAGTCTAGTTTATTCTAACTCAATTTCTATAGCAAGTAAAAGCTATTTATTTATTCATTTATTTATTATCTTTTAATATTAGTTGTTGTCTGTTATAATAAATGCTCTGTATGTTTGGGGACTGAAATTTATGGTATTTTGAGAACTATGGTAGATACGGAGACTTATAGATGAGAAAATGAGAGTCTTTGTTACAATAGAAACTATTTCATTTTTTAATTGTTTGCCATTTTATTTCCCAGTCTCTTTGTTAAGAGAGGCTCTTCATTGATATTGTTGCCATAGTGTTGCTTTAATAATTATGTTTCCCTTGCTCTGCTGCTGGAGTGTGGTGTTGTTTGCAGTAATGGACATGTGAAAAGTTCATGTTTTGTCCCTTTCGGTGACCTGATGTGTTTTGAGTAATTCATTAGATGTTTGTCTTTAAAAATGTGAATATTTATGAAGAGGATTTAATTTATTTCTTTTTTTCTCTCTCTTTTTTCCTCTTTGCAGTTGGTTGTGGAGGAGTGGAGGATTTTGTATGGATTGATATGTTTGTGGTGGTCTAGTGGTTTGCTGGGTTTGAGAGATGGAGTTTGTTGTTTTTTTAATGTTTTATATTGCCTCTCTTCCTCCCTTTTGCCATTCTTACTGCTCATTTTTATGTTTCCCAGTCCTGCCACGAGGTAACCAACAGCTTTCTTAGATAAAAGCTGTAAATGTTTTTGCTCCACAATCTCATGCATCTGAACTGTTGAATAACCTTGGTTTGTGCTCGCACTGCGGCTGCTACAATTGAGAGCAGGAAAAAAGTGTTGTTTCCATGGAAACGTTTACAGACCGAACCCTGTGTTGAGAAGCTTTGCAAAGCTGGATAATAGCTAGAATAGATGGTTTTTAATGCCATCTACAGGTCAAATGAAAAACCGCAGCTAAATAACCTGTATAATATGACTGCTATATTTAAACATTTGTGAATATTTAAAAAAAATCACTTCTGACACATTTAAACCCTTACATTTTATACACTTGTCTTCATAATTTTATTATATTTATGTAAATTTTCTATTAATTGGTATAACAAACATTGCATATATAGCAATATCTTTAATATGGAGGGTTTAGTGTGGATTAATGGGTTTGTGGTGGTCTAGTGGTTTGCTGGGTTTGAGAGATGAAGTTTATTGGTTTTGCGCTATTTTGTATTGGGTTTCTCCCTCCTATTGCCTTTTTGTTCTGTCCGGTTTTGTGTTTCCCGGTCCTGCCACAAGGTAATCAAAAGCTTTCAAAAAAAAAAAAAAAAAAAAAAGAAAATAGCTGCAAAAGTTTTCCCTCCTTAATCTCATGCATTTGAACTGCTGAACAATTCTGGTACCTGATCATACTGCGACTGCCTTAACTGAAAGCAAGAAAAAAGTGTCGTTTCCATGGAGATGTTTACAGACTGAACTCTGTGCTGAGAAGCTTTGCAGAGCTAGATAATACCTTGATTAGGCAGTCTCTAATGCCATCTATATGTCAAATGAAAGAATTGCAGCTAAGTAACCTGTATAATATAACTGTTATATTAAATCATTTGTGTTTATAAGCAGAGCACTTTTGATACATATATACCCTTATGTTTTTACACTTGTATTTATAGTTCTATTATATTTAAGTTAAGCTTCTTTGATTGGTATAACAAGCATATAGCATATATAACAACATAATTAAAGTATTTAAAATATATATATATAAATCTTTACATGAGACCTAAGCAGAATTTAATAACTCTAGTACAGATAGAAGATAAACAAATAATGATTGAAACATAATATATTCTGTATGACTATAGCTTGCTGCATACAGTATAGTCTCAGATGCAGATGTTTACCATATTAACTAATATGTTGATATATTCTGACAAATCTAGAAGCTGTTTCAGATTAGTAAAGGTCTTAAAGGAAAGAAAGGGAATACATTCCTTCTTACAAAATACTGAGCACTTTTATTGGAATCTCATACTACTGGGAAACAAAAATGTAATATTTTCTATGCTCCTGTTTTCAGATACATGGAGATGGGAAAATAGTGTTATTAGCTATTGGCACAATACATAAAGACACAGGGGATTAGTCTACTTATTGATCATTATAGCAGTTCATTACATGTGAATTAGTTATGACTTTTATATTATTTATATAATATATGATTGGTCTTTATGATATTTTGAATTCAATTTGACAAAAGTTAAAATGAAACAGTTACATTTGATATACTTTAATTTGTTTCTTGAATTAGTACATGCAATTCTAATGGGTGTAGTTTAATTCATAATTGTTTTTTTAATCACATATACTACTTTATATTGTTAAATTATGCAACAACATATATATTTAGACAGGGAGGAGATGAGTGTTGTTACTAGCTTGATGGTCAATTTGGGTGACAGATGTCACTCAAATTAGGAGTTTTTAACTCCATGGGGGGGGGGTTTGAAGGAGTCTATGTTATTAGTAAATGTTATAAGTTTCTATTAATAGCTATCATGATGTTCACCAAGTCTTACAAAATTGAATTTGATATAAACATATTTAATTGGATAAAAGTTTTATATGTTTCATGTGTAAATTATAATTGTATTCCTAATAGTCAATTTCTATTGACTTATAAAATATGTGAAAAAAGAAGAGTTATTCAACAACAGATATTCAGAACATTAATGTTTTATGACATCATTAAAGTGTATAGCATTAAACATCAATGGATTAAATAATCCTAGTAAGAGAAGATCTTTGAACAAATATCTTAAATTGCGTAATTCTCAATTAATATTTCTCCAAGAAACTCATTTACTAACTGAAGATGTCACAAAATTGGAATCCAAATCTTACAAACTTTTGATTAGCTCAGAACATACACAAAAGGGGGGGGCATACTATGGAAAAATGCACTACCTATGCCTAAAATAATTGACACTTACAAAGATAACAAAGGGATGTTATCTTCAGTTATTATATAATTTAATAAGAACATTTTGACATTAATAAATATGTATTGGATTCCTGGCATTGGACCTACAACAGCAAAACAACATATAGAACATATAGTTCAGTTTTCTAAGGGTAGTATTATTCTTGCTGAGGATTTTAGTTGTATTTCTGACACAAAAGAATCTAGTACCAGTGGTAAAAGGAAAATTCCAACTATAGCTAAATTATTGAATGCATTTTCAGATTCATACATGATGAAAGATATTAATAACTTTACTGATGCTAAGTCACTGTTCTATATAATTTACTCACGTAGACATAATTCATATTCAAGAACAGATAGGGTATTAATTTCCAATAACTTAACTGATTTCTTATCAAACTCAAAAGTGATTTCATGTCCCCTTTTAGACCATAATTCCATAACATTTGATTTTATACTAAACTCCACATTTAATGTTTTCTAAACATCCTAGATCTATGAATACACTAGCTAACAAGACTAAAAGATTAAATAAACTTAACCATATTAAAGAACTCTATTCTCCAACAAAAAATGGTATCTGATTTATCAAATATCAAATATATTAAGTGAGGTTAGAGATTTTTTTTTTAAATTAAACCAACCCAATGATATGATTAATAGTACAAAAGATATTCAATCTTTTATACATAATAATATAAAGAACAGACTATCAGAAACACAAATAAAATTAATAGATAAACAAATATCTTTTAAAGAAGTAAAAGATCAAATAACTAAACTTAAGCAAAATAAAGCTCCTGGTAACAATGGTATAATTTCTGAAATTTACAAGGTTTTGCCTGCTAAAGCGTTAACTCTGCTACATACATTATTCGATATAGCTCAAAATAATAACATTATACCCCCCTCTTGGAAGTACACATTTATTTCTTCCATACTTAAGTCTGATAAAAACCCTGTAAAATGTGCTTCATATAGGCCCATTTCATTATTAAACACAGACTATAAAATGTTCATGAATATTTATGCTGATAGACTCAAATATTTCTTACCATCCCTGGTAGATATGGATCAAACAGGTTTTATAATTAATAGAACTTCTTATGATAACATCAAAAGAACAATAACTTTAATTGAATCAGTAAAAGCCTTAAAGAATAATTTGAATATTGTTAGTTTAGATAGTAACTGTACCTTTGACTCTTTTTATCTTACTGAAGGACTTAAATTTTTCTAACATGTTTATTAATCTTATAACTCAATCATATAATGAAAGTCAAGCCTACATAAAAATAGATACAAATATATCCCAGAGCGTACCCATTGTAAAAGGAACCAGACAAGGTTGCCCTCTATCTCCACTTTTATTCACATTAATTATGAAACCTTGAGCTAACTTAATAAGGGATAACAATAATATACAAGGATATAGGTTAAATTTTAATAAAACATCAAAAATCCAAATGTTTGCTGATGATGTATTAATCACTTTTGGTGGTACTAACCCCACCTTATAAGAATTGCTTAAAAATATGGATATATTTCTAAAAAGGTTCTGGTCTTAATTTTAATAACTCTAAAACACAGATTCTCCTAATTGGTTCCAAAAGTTATAATATGTAAGACCAATATAAAAATATGGTACTTACGTATTATCGCAACCAAATTCCGAACAAGACAAACAGCTCATTTCCAAGCCGTACTCCTGCCGATAAATGTAGTGAAAGTTTCTTCTGAGGAGAATATAACACTCTTTATAACATCCAAGTTTTATAACATGTACCATGCAGCCAGGAGGACAAGCTGTCAAACTAGTGAATTAGCTCGCATAATTCCACAATCCGACCTTATGAAATGTTAAGCACCCCCAATGAAAGTTATGGTTGGGTCCCACAGTAGGCAATAAAATCTGCCTGTCCTAAACAGCAATTGACTGCGGAAGAATAAAAAATAATTTGTAACTGCTTTCAATATAACATTCCTTATAACATCTTATTTTGTAACATGTACCATGAAGCCAGAACATTTCTTTTACTTTAATTTTATTGAAATCATGCGATACAAGTACTTCAGGTGGCAACCAGAAGATTTCTTTTCGTTTAATTTTATTTAAATCATGCTACTTAGCAAGTAGTTGAGGTGGTGAATTAGATCATCATAATTTCAGGATTTGTCATCTCTACTTGGACTGAATTAAAAAAGCTTTAGAGGTCTGTCAGAAATCATGCGATGCATGCTTATATACCTATATAAACAGTTACTGATGTACTGTAACTCACACATACAAATGAAAAAAAGCCAATTTCCTATTGTATCAAATATACACAAAAGCACAGAGGTCTGCAAAATCTTTTTAAAAGATTTCTTTTACTTTAATTTTATGTAAAAGATGTCAGTAGCACAGCTTTCACTCCTGGTTGTGATAATACGTAAGTACCATAAATATATATATATATATATATATATATATATATATATATATATATATATATCTCAATCTCAACAAATAACATATTTAGGTATAATTATAGCAACTAATATTAAAGACATGTTACACCTAAAGTATAGTAAAAGTATAACAATCATAGAGACACTAATAAGTAAGTGGAACAAGATTCTATTTACAGTGGATGAAAAACTTTCCATTATAAAGATGATCTTACTTCCAAAGATCTTATACATAATACAATCTATTTCTATTCCCCCTACAGGCTCTTATATTTAAAAATTTAACACACTGATTAAAAACTTTTTGTGGCATCCGATAAAGCCTAGAATTGCATTGTCCTATCATATGTATAGCTGGGAAAATGGAGGTATATCTTTACCAAATCTAGAACTTTATTCAATTTCATCAGTTATTAAAACAATTGTTTATCTTATAGATGGAGAGTATTTTGCAAAATGGAAAGAAATTACGTTAAATTTATCCCAAACTACCAAAAATAAAGATAATCATCTATCACAGTTAATAAATAATTCATTTATATGGAATTTGA
Source organism: Protopterus annectens (assembly GCF_019279795.1). Classification (NCBI taxonomy): domain Eukaryota; kingdom Metazoa; phylum Chordata; order Ceratodontiformes; family Protopteridae; genus Protopterus; species Protopterus annectens. The sequence goes on from NC_056744.1 coordinate 1,309,957,043, forward strand.
GAGAGTACTTTTCCAATTATTCCACTCAAATGTTTAAATCTACTTATGTAACTTTAATTCTAAAGGCCTTTAAAAACTATATATTTAGGTTTAGAATCTTTGAAAATTGGTTGTTCCTCATCTTTCCTACTGTCTATACACAAGGGATAATTCTCTCTGCAGATCATTCTAAAATATTGCTATTTCAACAAAAACAATTAATGTTTTGGCATCAAATGCTAAATAAAAATGAGAGAAAATCTATTAATGCTCTTAAAGATGAATATAACCATAACACTTTACTTTGGTCAGATTTGCAAGAGTTTAGAAAATATATTCTAGATAAGCTAATTTTAATCCCCTCAAATGCTAAGAATTCAATACCCAAACTTATTCAATATTTGATTTTATATACTTATAATACTTTACCAGTTAAAAATAGTATATCATATATTTATAGAGCAATTAAACAAGATCTAGATGTATATTCAGATAACTATTGAAATTCATTCTCAGTAATCAATAGTTTTATTCCTTCAGAAAAAGACAAAGTTAATTTCCTTCAGTCAGCCAGCAAAACCACTTCCTCCATTAAATGGAGAATCTTCACATGGAGATTTTTACATAAATGTTTCATCACACCTCAGAAAATGAGTAAGATAACTAAACAAGATATTGTTTTCTGGAGATGTAACACAGTAACAAATATTGATTGGAACCATATATTTTATGACTGAGTACTATTAAAGACATTTTGGGAAGACATTAACACTTTTTTATAGGCAATTTTTACAGACAATTTTATGCTTACAAAGTCACTTGTATTATTCAATGCACCTGTTCCAGACTGTATAAATAAAAACAGATATTCTTTGCTCTGGTCTATACTGTCCATTGGCAGGAAAATAATTACAAGAAACTGGAATTCCTCATCAGTTTCCTCAGTGGAAGAGTTTAAAAGTCTTCTCTTGGAAATATCTAAGTTAGAAATGTTAACCATCAAATCTAAATCTACAAGAAATACAAAATTATATTACAAATGAGAAAATGTACATGAAGTATTAGTTAAAGAATTGGATAAATGATTAATGCAGTCATTTTTCTTTTTTTAATCTTTTATTCTTTGCTTTTATTTTTCTCCTGCCAAAATTAAGTTAATTTATCTTGTTGTTTGATATACAGTGAACATCATTGTATATAGTTTTCTGTGCTATTATAGTTATTGTATTAATATTTTCTTTTTTAGATATTGTACTTTGAAAATTCAACTTATTCATTCTTTTTTTTCCAAATATCTGTTCATTATATTAATGTTTTCAAAAAAGCTGTTTAAAAAAATACTTTCAAGACAATAGAAAAACTTCTAGCTCTAGACATTGTGCCTGCTTGCTGCATTGAAACAGAGATAACTCAATCGTAAAACATTTTGATTCCAACTTATTTTCTTGAAGTTTTGCAAGTTAACTCTGTATATTCCAGCTTCTACTATTAAAACATACATTTGCAAAGGTATATAGTTTATATACATTTCTGTTCTTTTCCAGAGGGTACACTGTGGTTACTTTGTTGAAGCTCGGTACATAACATACAGTTCTGTATAAATCATAGCAATATTCACAAATGACATAGAATTATTTACAAAATTCCAGATAGCTGGGCTGACAGCATCACAGGGATGATCAGAAAATTACAGATATTTTAAATATAAGGAATCACACTTAATCAACTAGGAATTTAAACTTAGAAATGAGTTGGAAGTTTTTTTTGTTTTGTTTTGTTTTTTTACCTTCTTTCCCTTAAATTCTGCTTGCACTAATATTTTATGTATTTTTGCAATTCTTACTTGTATTTTGTTAAATTAATTTAATTTTCTAGTTAAAATAAATTATGCAGTTGTTATGCTTATTTATTTAATGTTGTGTATGGAATATCCTGTTATCCCTTGAAGGTCAGTGTGACCAAGGTGACAGGAAGATAAAAAACTGTCTTCTTTAAATCTCAACCACCACATTTCTGCCAAGTTATTCAGCCTTTCTACATACCTCACTAGGTTCTTTTGGCCATACTTCACTGCTGCACAATCCTTGTGTCATCATTAAACAGGTTCATTATTTTCAGTATTCTGACAGATTTATACTAGAAAAAACACACTGAACAGTTCTGGTGCCAGGTCAGAACCCAGTGGATACTTAATTCCAGACACACTCTCTCTCTAACCACAGACCTGTGTTCTACTGTTCACCCATGAAGCTACCCAGTTCCTCCTCCAGTTTCCCTATCAGTTTCTGCATGGTATCAAGTCAAGGGCTTTGCTTATGACCAGGTATACAACATATGCAAATATCATCCTATCCGGTTCACCTCTAATCCAGTCATAAAACTGATCAGGTTTGAGCAGGACAGGATTCAGCACAAGACAACCCAGGCAGCTGATTATAGCTTGATAATGGCTTGTGGGGAGACTAAAAAACCTAAATACATTTTGTTCAGTTTTCTTCATTGGATTCTGATCAGATCATTATGACCTGTCCACCTATTTAAATTATTATTTGCTACAGCATGTGTCCTCTTGGCTAAGCAAGCAACTCACATTATATAATGTTGATCTGTTTTGGAAGTGGCTGGCTTCTTCCACTAAGTAAGAGGATGGGGGTGCTTTATTTTAAACATTGGTATTTTGTTTTTTGTTTTCTTCAGGCTTAACAAATAAAAGCTGTTTCTCCCACCTCTTTTCTAGTGATATACAAACTACATATCTAACCTATCCCTCCTATATGGTCTGTTAGATCTGATTCATCCAGCTGACTTGACAATTGCATGGCCAACTCAGTGGCAGGTGGCATGTTTAATACTGTCTTGTAAATGTGCTGCTGTATTTCTTTACTGCTCCATGGAAAAAAAAGTAAAAGAAAGTTCATTACCAGCAAACATCATCACCGGCTGAAAGACACAAAACCAAGCTACAAGAGAGAACCTATCTGACCTATCGTGGCTGTCCATAGTGCCCAAAGAACTGTCTGAATGAACAGATGGATTCCTAACCCGGTCAGAGATCTGTCAATACACTGGCCAGATTTCTGAGAACTGTAGGAGATACCTCGATTGGTCCAAGTGATTATTTTCCCCCAACAGCAGCCACATCCCTCTGAACCTCCTCTTTCTCTGTTCAGGTGCTTGCACACTGTTATCCCCATTCTGCATGGCCTTCATCCCTGCCTTCAAATCAAGTTTTACCACCGTTGATGTGCAGGGATCATGGGGTTATAAAGGTTAAGTTGTTGCTAGATAATTCTGCCAAATTGAAATCTAAACCAATGCACAGAAGGTTAATTACAGATTATATGGAAGCAAAACAGTCACTATGTAAAACTAACTGAAGCAAAGTATTCAATGGAAAAACTGCAGACGGAATCTGGAAAGTTTTGAAAGAGAAATTGTTTGAGGGCAAAGAATTATAAAAAAATACTTAACATCAGGCTCTAGGCACACAACATCAGGGGGATATATTTCCATAAGAACAAGATATCTGATTAAGGTGAGAGACAAAAAAATATAAGAAATGGAAGAGAGATCAAACTACAACTTTGAAAACTAAAATAAATAAGCTGAACAAACAGATAAGGTATAGTGTGAGAAAATCTCAAGAAAAAAATTGAAAAAAATTTGTATAAAGATATTAGCATAATAGGAAACCTTTTTATAGATACATAAGATGTGGAAGGAGTAAAGATACACAAATTGATAAAGTGTGTGCAGATTCTATAATTTATTCTCAAACACAATGGACTATAGATGTATTTACAAAATCTTATGCAAAACAGTTTGGTTCCACACAGATAGGGTGATAAGTTGTCCTAGTGACCCCAGATACAGGAATAAGATTGGATTATATTGAAAAAGAGCTGCATAAACTGGATCCAAACAAAGCACAGGGAGGAGATGGAATTAGTAACAATGGCCTGAGAATACTTCGCCAAGAACTTATGGTACCATTAAGGATCAACAATAAAACATGAACAAAAGTAAATAAAACTTAGTAAGGAATACTTTAGAAGATTTAAATTAATACTGAAAACAGCACTGATATCTAGGAACAAAATCCAAGCTATAAACCAATTTGCTTTTCCTATCATAACTTACAGCTTTAGAGTGATTGACTGGCCCCAAAATGTGTTGGATAGATTAGATAAGAAAAGAAGAAGGATGCTTCATGCTAACCAAATGATCTATAAAAATCAGTGCATACCAAGATTATATAATCCCTGTTCTGAAGGAGGGATGGGCTGCCTTGAAACTGATTATATGTATAGATCTGCAATTGTGGGACTCCACACATCTGTTGACTGCACAAGACCCAGATGTAGTGAAAGTTTTGAAACACGAGGAGAAAAGAGCTAAGATGACTTACCTACTTAGGCTAGGAGAAGCATATCGGCATCAAGCAGGAATGGAAATCAAACCACAAGTAGATAAAAATCAGACAGCAACTGAATGTGCTAAAAAACAAAAGAAAGAATATAAGGTGAAGGACCAGATGAGAAGACAAGAAATGTGGAAAATGCATAAATATAGCTGCAAGTATAGAAAACTTCTGGAAGAATCTCATGTTAATCAGGAACGAATACAGGAATGGTTAAGGAGAGGCAAAATTAGACCAAGGGATGAAAGGGTAATATTGGCGGCACAAGATAGTGGGCTATGTACACATTGGTTTACAAAGACCATTGAACATGTGGGAGAAACAGACAAATGTAGGTTTTGTAAAACAGAAATGGAAATGGTTGGACACCTCTTTGCTGGTTGCAACATACTAATGGCAGAAGGACTGCATACTGAAAGGCATAATAATGTGGCAAGACAGTTGCACTGGGGATAGTGCAAACATTATGATATTGAAGCGGCTGAAAAACACTGGAAACACGAGCCACAAAGCATAATAGAAAATGATGAAGTCTAGATTACATGGGATCATCCTTTACCAACAGCTCAAAAAATAGATGCTAGAAAACCAGTTATGGTGGTCCATGAAAAGAAGACAAAAGTAGCCTTGATCACTGAAATTGCTACACCCAGTGACTACAGTGTCATAGGTACAAAGTGACACAAAGTCATAAAATATAAGGATTTGCAGGCAGAAATAAGAACAATATGGAAGAGAGATACCCAGATAGTTCCAATAGTAGAAGGAGCAACGGGTCTTATAAAAAAGAATCTGCAATCATATTTAGATATGTTACCAATACATGTAACTCTATACGAATTTCAGAAAGAGTCATTACTGGGCACATTGTGGGTGCTATGAAGAGCACTTCTGGCTGACATCAAAGATTAAAACAATACTAATTTCATAAACCCTAATAGTAATTTGATTTAAGAATGAGGGCCATTCTCAAGGTATTAGAAACCCAAAATATTTGGAGAAATTAAAAAAGGTTATACCATTATATCTGTTATTCACTAGGTCATATAAATATGGAAAGATTCCTCAAGACTGGAGACATGTGCTTATTAAACCTGTTTGTAAGGGAAAGGGGAGTAGAACAAACCCAGAGTCATATAGATCCTTAAGTCTATTTTCATCTTGTGGAAAAATAATGGAGAAGGTAATACTGGATAAGTTATTGTCAGAACTGGATAGGTTGGGACTTAAAATCATATATCAGCATGCATATGTTGAAAATAGATCTATTACCACCCGTAACATGATGTTCTATAACAATATAATAACAGCTATGAATGAAAATTTGTGCTGTGATGTAATTTATATAGATTTAACTTCAGCATTTAATAGGGTCATACACAAAACATTGATCAATTAGTACAACTAGGTATTGATGTATTCTTGATAAGATGGCTAGATGCATGGGTTACAGAAAGGACATGGCAAGTATCATACAGCAACTGGACAGGTGAAATTCTTGGTTACAGTCAGGGTGTCCCACATGACTCTGTCCTAGGCCCTTACTTGTTTAGATTGCATCTTTTAGACCTAACTTTTTAATCTGAGGTGTTCTAAAGTCTATATCCAGATTACCTGAAATTGGGTAAACTAATTACATGTGTTACAGATAAGGCATGTCTGCAAAATAACTTGACTAAATTGACCATTTGGGAACAGGAGAATAATATGCTGATAAATACATCAAAAACTAAGCATATGAAACTTGGGAGGCATAAATTGAAAGGTGAATATTTAATACAGCACACAGTGATTGAAACTGTAGGCTCATTTAAGGACCTAGGAGTATAGGCAGATTCAACTATGAGTTTTTCTAATCATCTCAACAACTTGGTTAATGATAGTTGTAGAACTATAGGTTGTATAAAAAATTTTATAAAGTCTAGGAGAGCAAAAATTCTGAAGTCACTGTTTGTTAGTTACATTAGATCAAAACTTGAGTATGGAATAACAATATGGAAACCCTATAAGAAAACAAGCATGAGTAAACTGGAAAGAGTATAGCGGAAATATACCAAGGGCATTCATGGATGTGAAAATTTAAGTTATTAGGAAAGACTAAAATATCTGAACTTGTAGAGTGTGTCTTACAGATATCTAAGCGAGGATATTATTCAGGTATATAGGGAATTTAGAGAAAACTACCTCTGGGAATGTATGAGGTTATCAAAAAGTACTAGAAAATCATCAAACAACCTATGTAGAAGATTCTATAGGAATGAGAAGTGTACTAACTGGTTCTCTGACAGAGTAGCTGATGCATGGAGCAGACTACCAAATTACATTAAACAAAGTACTAGTTTAGATATTTTTAAGAACGGCCTAGATACTTATTATGGGAACAAGTGTTCTGGTATATTGGCAAGCTAGAGGGACATTAATGCCTGTGCTTGAAATGTTGACATGTATGTATATATGTATGTATGCATGGCATTCTTTACTTGCTTTTTTGTGAAAACTGATAAGTATTCATTCAGTACCTCTGCTTTTCCCCCAGTTTTCTGTGAGCTCCCTGACATCTTTTCTCAGCTTGACTAGTTCTGTCATTCACCTTCTTATTTCTGCTATGTACCTAAAATGGTCTGTGCTTTACTTTTTGATTTCTTCTGCTCACTCCCATTCAGCTTTTCCCTTTGCAGTACTCATCATCTCTACTATCGTTCCCCTCCTACCCATCCTTTTCATCTCTTACAGACCCTATTTCCTATAGAAACACTAACGGCCACACAAATGAACAACAGGAAAAAGCAACAGACAGGAACGGCAGAGCTGAGTAGTGAACTGCTGTTTATTAAATAAAGTGCTTTTCGTTTGGTTTACAAAGCAAACTTCTTCACATAAAAACAACAAAGTATCTAATAAGAAAAATAAAATCATGTCATGTAGTTAGCTAAACCAATCAAGACACACAAATCAGACACACAATTAAAAACACAATCCCTCTCTTAAAGAACACTCCTACTAAAGCCTGAAGCACAAATGCTGCTCAATACAATAAAATAACAATAAGCAATAATTATTCACTTCTACAGCCCATATCGCTTACTAAACTAGATACCCTTACTTAAAAACTCATATTAAACAGGACTGCTGACCATATACAAAACTGAAAAAATAAACTTGACTAGGATAGCTACAAATAAAGCAAAGGAGGTCATTTGATAGACACTCTCATCTTGTAAACTTTTCAATTTCAAGATGCAGCTAATGGAGCAGGTTTCATTTAAGCCTGGAAAATTGTAGGCATTTAAGTTAATTTGCCAAAACAATTCCAATTCCTATAATTGTAGAGGTAAAGGGCCACCCCTGATGTCAAAGGGTACTTATCTATAACCATATATTTGAAACTATGTTCCTTAAATGACAGAATATGTTTTACCAATGCATTTTCAATTTTCCCTTTAGTGATTGCATATTGATGTTCATAAACTTGGTCACGGAGTCTACACTCTGTTTTACCGATATAAAATACAGGGCAACACTGGCACCTAGCTAAATAAACAACATTCTTGGAGTTACAGTTGAATCTTTGTTTTAATTTGTATTGGATGTTGTTGATGTGGAAAGAATTCACAACATCAACATATTTACAAAAATTACAAGATTCACACTTGCACATGCCTCTAATTTTAGGGACACTCCTATGATGTTGTTCTAACATATACTTCAGATGTTTGCCTCTTTTGAATATAACATTGGGTTAATTCTAAATAATTCCCAATTTTTCTGGATAATCTTAACAATTAGTTGACTATCTACATTAAATGTGGTAATGAAACTCAGGTGGAAGTCACCTTCACCCTTTATGCTCTGTTCTCGGGGGCTGTCCATGACTACTTGGTTAGCTTCATTGGAGACACTAAGTTGAGCTACTTACTATGTTACTTGATCCTACTTGCTTAACACCAAGAATAGGGCTATAAACATTATTTGACCCCTTGGACTTAACCTCTTCTATCAAGGAGTCCAATAGATCTTCAGGATAGTCACGACTTAGGAACATATTTTTTAATAGATAACATTCATAGAAAAACTCGTTGTCTTGACTAACTATTCATGCAGCCCTCACCAGTTGGCCTTTAACAACTGACCATTTCTGATGGTGAGGGTGGCAACTTGAAAAATGCAGGAAGGCATTGGAATAGGTGCTCTTCCTATGGATCTTTGCTGCAAAACATTGTTGCGCCCTGTTCTTTGTTAAACAAACATCCAAGTAGGGAATCTCCCCTGTGTTGAAAGTAGATGTAAATTGCAAAAAGTTAAGTTAATTTGCCAAAACAATTCCAATTCCTACCCATCCTTTTCATCTCTTACAGACCCTATTTCTTGTCCTAAGTGCTAGCCTCACATTCCTATGTAGTTGTAAGGATCTTTTTTCCATTTGCCATTTTGCATCTTCCTCACACCCTTGTCCATGTCCTTGAGTACTCTGTCCTTAGGAGGAGGCATGGAAGACTTTTTCAAATTTATAGTGAACCCAAGGCTCTGAAGAAGGGAAATGATAAAATGAAGATTTTACAAAAGGGTCTCTGGAGAGGCTGCCTGGATCAACAAGTCATCTAAGTAAGGAAAATTTTGGATCCTTTGAAGCCTGCGAAAATAATCACAGGAGCAAGGCATTTGGTGAACACTATTGGGGCAGTAGAAAGGCCAAAGGGCAAATCAGAAAACTGAAAATGCCAGGAAGCAACAGAAAAATGCAAAAACATCCTGAAAAGAGGACTGGTTGGAATATGGAGATAAGCATCCTTGAAATCCAGAGATACCATATAGGCCTGAGGGAGCAAGAGACGAAAAAAAATCTGAAGGGACAACATCCAACAGGAAGGCACTTTTAGAAAAGTGTTTAGATGAGAGAAGTCTAGAATATGCCTCCAAGTGTCCTCTTTCTGGGCACTAGAAACCGTCTTAAGTAGAAACCTTTCCCCCTTTGGGACACAGGCACCTCTTGAATAGTACCCTGAGTCAAGAGATTTTGAAGAACCTCTGAGAAAAAGGGAAGCTGTTCCCAGGGAAGCTGAGAAATGCCCATAAAAGGAGGATGGGATTTCTACAGCATGAAGTACCTCTAATGAATGACTGACAGAACCCAATAATCCTGAGTGGCCTGAAGCCAAACAGAGAAAGACAAAAGCAAAGAGAAAGAGGAATGTGGCTGGGAAGAGAGGGATAGTCATGCACCACCTAGACTGTCCAGAAAAGAAGGCTTCAGAATCCCTGAAAACTGCATAGCCTTAGCAGGAGGAGCCCATTTGCCACTCTGCTTACCTTAGTAGAAGGGGATCGCCTATGAAAGTGATGGCCTGGCACTCACTTGGTGGATCCTTAGGAGCAGAAGAAACATGTTTAAATTTTTTGTTTCTTTTTTAAGGGAACATCCCTTCCAAAAACTGAGAAGGCTCAGACCCAGACTGCAGAGAAGAACCGTAGTAGTAGGAACTTCTTCCCCAACTAAAATCTGAGGAACTCCCGTAGGCCCCTCAGAAAAAAATCAACCATGGTTCTCCCTGAACATCCAAGATGGACACCTGCAAAGTCTCTTCAGACATGCTTCCAGCCAGACCCTCACCGGCATCCAACACGGTCACAGCAGAGAAATCCAACAATACAGCCAGGCAAGCCTTCCAGTTTGTAATGATCTTGGGAGAAAAACCTGGCAGAGGCTGGACAGCAGAAGATTCTGGTCGTACTTTTTTCCCCTTTTTCTTCCTTAATGGCTAGCACTCAAGGAGGGAGATTCCTTCCATTGTATCTTTAGTGAGAAGCTTAAGATGCTGGTTCTCAAGATACAAGGAAAGGGAAGAAAGTCTACTGTGAAGGGTTTTCAGGACAAACAGCTGACAAATTGAACAAGATGTATGGTCATGATAAGCTCCTAGGCAAAAATGCACTTATCATGGTGGTGTTTATGGGGAATCTGACTCCCATACTGACATTTACCCTTCCTGGATGACATTAACCTCAAGGAGCACAAAGAAGCTAGTAAAATCAAAAACCCCAATGGGGCACTTATCTGAAACTGCTAGAAGTCAGGAGAACAAGAATGCGTTCAACTGGCAGAAAATGGATGCAGGTAAACTGACTGATTGCAAAAAGATACGTTCAGACTGGCAGCAAATAAGTTATGGTAGGCCTGGATGTCACCTTTATGCCTTATGCTATGCAAGGAGCATTTGGGTAATGTTTGGCATACCTTAAAGCAACAGTAGTCTTTGGTAGACTGGCCGGACGTCGGACTTCCACAGCAGAGAATCCCATATGTTAGAAATACTGCTGCAGTGAATGTAAGGACATCAACTGTTTCATTTTCAGTTGATTTTATTGGGTTTATTTTACTGTGGCCTAGGTTTATTCTGCAGATGCGAAAAGCCCATGGAGGATTTCTAGAAGGAATATTTTGTAAATAACTGCACATACTCTAAAAGAAATTTGAGAAGAAACTGCTATTTTACCTGAAGAGGGGTATTTTACAGTAAAATGGAGTAATGATTAAATTGCTACTGTATACCAGGTTAAATTTCATACTACTGCAAACCAATTGGCTGATATTTTAAAAAAGGGCAGAGTTCTGAGCTGATACATGCAAGAAAAGTATTACTTAATGCTGCAAGTTCTAAATTATACTTCATTTGTTCAAGTTCCAGGTTATCTCATACGAGAGTCTCACAGCCAGATACACATTTTTCAGCCAGTTTGCATTGTCCGCTGCTTGAACAATTATTATTGTTCATTATTGATGATTGACACTGTATAACAGTGTATTGCTACTTAATGCCTTGTAATAATCCTGTAACATTGCTGTTTAATGCTAATTTATAATGAAAATTGTATAATATGTTGGAGCTTTTCTGCCCGGGCCTCCGCTGAAAAATGGCTCAGTCGGACAATCCCGGTCAACAAATGTAAAATAAATAAATAAATAAATAACAAGCATTTAAGTTCAAGCAAGAAAAGCTATGGGGAGAAAGTAGAAATAAGTTATAGTTTAGTGGTTAGGGTTAGGGTGTTATGGGGGGGGGTCTATATCATATTCTCGAAAGCCGACAATGTTGAATCTGACATTGTCGACATGAGAATATCAAACACTCAGAATCCCGAGCATGTAAACGGAAATTTATATAGGTGTGTGTGTGTGTGTGTGTGTGTGTGTGTGTGTGTGTGTGTGTGTGTGTATGCGTGCGTGCGTGCGTGTGTGTGTGTGTGTGTGTGTGTGTGTGTGTGTGTGTGTGTGTGTGTGCAGCAGTATCAATTTATTGGAATGTGAGGAACAGACATTTGCCATTTTAGCCAGATGCCTGGAAGCAGGTCCTCTGCAACCTAATGGCATGTGAGCACCTCAAGGCAGACCCTTTAGTAGCAACTATCTAATGGCTATACAGTTGGAAAATGTGTAGCAATGATGGTTTTATTTGTTCTCTTTGGTATTCTTTACCTTTTATCAGGGATTGAAGGGGAACTTGAGAGGCATGACAAAAGAACAACAGCGTGAGTGTAAAAAGTATCATGGGTATAGGTTTTCTATACTTACATAGGATGTACTAGACTAGCTGCCCTTTAGGGCCACTATAAGCCTAGCCAGTTTCCCTTTTTGTACTCTAATTAGCTTATCTCATTTGGTTAGACATTGGCCTTGCCCAACCCAAATATATATTATATATTATCCACTTTTTTGTAATTCCTCCAAATCCTTTGAGTTTCTAATACCACGATGGGAATGGACCCCATTCCTAAGTCAAAGTATAATTAAAGTTCATGAAATTATTATTGTTTAACTCTTTGATGTCAGTCAACAGTGCTCTTCACAGCACCCGCAATGTGCCCAGTTATGACTCCTTCTGCAATTCATACAGAGTTACATGTATTGCTAGCATATCTAAATATGACTGTAGACTCTTTTTTTTATAAGACCTGTTGCTCCTACTACTATTGAAACTATCTGGGTATCTTTCTTCCACATTGCTCTCATTTCCACTTTGAAATCCTGATATTTTATGACTTTGTGTCTGTCTCTACACAGGACACTGTAGTCACTGGGTGTGGCGATTTTAATGATCAATGCTACTTTTTTCTTCTTTCTAGGAACACTATATCTGGTTTTCAAGCATCTATATTTTGAACTGTTAGTAAGGGATGATTCCATGTGATGTAGACTTCATCATTTTCTGTGATGCTTTCTGGCTCATCTTTTCAGTATTTCTCAGCTACTTTAATACCATGTTTGCACAATCCCCAGTGCAACAGTCTTGCCACATTATTATGCCTTTCAGTATACGTCCTTCTGCCATTAGTTTGTTGCAACCGGCAACGAGGTGTGCAACTGTTTCCAATTCTGTTTTACAAAACCTACATTTGTCTGTTTCTCCCACATGTTTGATGGACTTTGTAAATCAATGAGTAAGCAGCACACTACCTCTTGGTTTGAATTCGCCTCTCCTTAACCATTCCTGCATTCGTTCCTGATCAACATGAGGTTCTTCCAGAAGTTTTCTATACTTGCAACTATATTTATGCATTCTCCACATTTCTTGCCTTCTCATCTTGACCTTCACCTTATTTCTTTGTTTTTTGGCACATTCAGTTGCTGTCTGTTTTTTATCCACTTGTGGTTTGATTCTCATTCCTGTTTGATGCCGATATGTTTCTGCTAGCTTAAGCAGAGAAGTCATATTAGATTTATTCTCCTCATGTTTCAAAACTTTTGCTACATTTGGGTCTTTTGAGGTCAGCAAATATGTGTGGAGTCCTACAATTGCAGATCTGTACATGTAATCAATTTCAAAGAGACACATCCCTCCTTGGTATCTGGGTATGCACTGATTTTATAAATCATTTGGTGAGCATGAAGCATCCTTCTTGTTTTCCTGTCTAATCTATCCAACAAGTTTTGGGGCCAGTCAATCACTCCAAAACTGTAAGTTAGGACAGGAAGAGCAAAATGGTTTATAGCTTGGATTTTGTTCCTAGATGTCAAAGCTGTTTTCAGGATTAATTTAAGTCTTCTAAAGTACACCTTACTAAGTTTTATTCACATTTGTTCATGTTTTATTGTTGATCCGTTATCAATTCCCAAATATTTATACACTCCCTCTTGCTCAAGTTCTTTTATATCACATTCCTGACCCAAACTTTTCTTGGTGTTGTAGTTTTCCTGCTTTACAGGTTGCTTTTTGCACATTTATCAAGACCAAATGACATTCTAATATCATCTGAAAAAGTTTTGACAACTTGCAGTTGTACTTTCAGTTCTTCATCTGATGAGCTATACAGTTTCAAATCATCAACAAAGAGAAGATGAGAAGTCTTTACAGTTTGTTGTTTTCTAGGAGCCAAATTATAGCCATGGCCTAAGCTGTTAAGTAGATAGCTTAATTGGTTAAGGGCAAGGAAGAATAGCAACAGTGACAGACAGTCACCCTGGAATATCCCCCTTTGAACTTTTATCCCTGGAATAATAATTAGTCCTTTATCATGGTTTTAATTGCAAAGTGGTCTGACAGTGTTTCATGGTCACTGTAATGTAGTTGATCACCTTATACATTTTTAAGCACTCTTTTATCCATGAATGTGGGATACTATGAAATTCTTTTTTGTAGTCAGTCCATGCCATACTTAAATTCTTCCCCTTTTTACAGTTCTCGACTATGACTTTATTTAACAGCAAATTATCAGTTTTTCCATATGACTTTCTTTTATTGCCCTTTTCTTCTATTGCCCTAATTGAGTTTTCTTCTAAATGACTATAGAATTGAATGACTTATCCCCAAATAAGAATAACTTGATTTCACCACAGATAATTTGAGGGAAACCATGCATGGGATAAAGTATTTAAGAGCTGCCTCTATCAATTAATAGCAGTACAAGGGAAGTCCTCTGGTAAATTTTCTGTTTCCCATCAATAGATCCACGTTGCACTTGAATATGGATCGGATGAACTTTGTTTTCTGGGGATAAGGAGACTGTTCCACTGAATTGAGACCAGTTGGCAGAATGGTTAAGGTCTTTCCCTCCCATGCACAAGGCACAAGGTTCAATCCTGACCTCCGATCAATGCCTGTTTGGAGTTTGCATGTTCTCCCTGTGTCTCTGTGGGGTTGCTTCCACCTCCAAAAAACATGTTGAGTGTTTCCATTTCAAACTCACCAATTAATGGAGCTGTGAGCAGCAGCACAGACTCAATATGGTGCCCTATAGGGGGAAGCATTGCACACATGAACCACTTTGGGTATCTACTGTGTTTAGCACTATCTTCAAGATATGAGAAAACGGATCACAGACTGCACACCATGACAGGGCTAGCCACTCAGTGGTGTAAAATATGTCTTTAGTTGATTTCGTCATATTGACTAATGTCTCCAAATGGGCATGGGTAGTTACCGCTGATAAGTGGGTTGAGGACCCAGCCTACTCCAACCTATGCCAGGACACATGCTAACAGTGGGAGGGGTGTATGTGCCCCTATTGTCCAGTGTGTACCAGCCATAAAGCCCAGCAGTCCTGGGTCAATAAGCTACTGGTCAGTTGGTGTCTGGTTGCCCAGCCTGAGTTACCTGGGATAGCTCTGTTGAGCAAAAGCTGAACGTAAAACCAATCAACCTGCCAAACATGAACTAAGAATTGCTACACTTAATGTGGGTTCACTGACAGGACGCAGCTTGGAAGTGGGTGACATGATGATACAGAGGAGGCTGGACATCCTATATATCCAAGAGACAAGATGGAAATGCAGCAAGGCCACAATACTTGGGATCCAGAGTCTATTACTCAGGAGGGGGACAGGTTAGAAATGGTGTGGGAATTGTGGTGAGAGAGAAGCTTCAGAAGGCAGTGAGGGATATCATCAGAATTTTTGACAGACTCACTGCAGTCAGACACCAGTGCAATAATAGAGCAGTATTCATAGTCTCAGCCCATACCCCAGTTGTGATAGTGAGGAAAAGAGTTCTTTCAGACAGCAGTTGCAGGACCCAATAGATAAAGCAAGACAACATAAATTGGTGTTGATAATGGGTGACTTGAATGCACATATTGGGAGAGACAGAACAGGATATGAGGACTGCCTAGGTCTACATGGGTGGGGCAACAGGAATAAAGAAGGAGAAGCCATTCTAGGCTTCTGTCTAGCAAATGGCTTGATAGTAGCCAACACATGGTTCAGAAAGAGAGACAGTCACAAGATCACATACAAGAGTGGCCAACGTGCAACCCAGGTAAACTTCCTCCTTGTAAGGAAAGGGCAAATGTCTAGAATCAATGATTGTAAAGTCATCCCCAGTGAAACAGTCAGCCCACAGAATAAAACACTGGTTGCCACAATCAGCTGCAAGCAGTGGTCTGAGAAGGCTCTAAGGTCAACAGAGACCAGGCTGAAGACCTAGAAGTTGACCTGAAAGAAAATACAACAGTTCAAGGAATTATTCAGGGCTCTAGCACCACAGAAGAGGAAATAGGTGGAGCTGAAGAAGAATGTCAGTGCCTCAAAACAGATATGTGGCAGAGTCAGGTATGGACATAAGGTACATAAAGAAAGCTGGTGGTAGAATGCAGAAGTCCAAGAAGATATCAAAAGAAAGAAGGAGTGCAGAAAAAAGTGGGAGATAGAAAAGACTGACCAGGCTAGAAAGGAATACTGATTGGCTAACAAAGAAGCTAAGAAAGGAGTTGCAATAGCAAAGAATAGGGCATCAGAGGCACTCTACCAATTTCTGGAAAGTGGCACAAATAAACTATATCATAAGAAATACCAGCAACAACCTGCTCACCAGTGCACAGGACAGCAAAGGCAGATGGAAGGAGTATTTCCAGCAGCTTCTGAATGAAGACACCTCACAGAAGCTGTACTACCCCAGAAACAGTCTACGATGAGAGAAGAGAGTCCACTATAGAAGAATTAAGAACAGTACTAAGAAAAATGAAGTCAGAGAAAGCAGCAGGCTCAGATGAGGTTAAAGCAGATATGATAAAGATGCTGGGTGAGGTAGGGGATAAATGGCTCCTGAGGGTACTTATAGCATTGTGGAGAGAAAGACGTATCCCAGATGACTGGAGAATAAGCATACTTGCGCCAGTGTACAAGAACAAAGGGGACATCCACAACTGTGGGCAGTACAGAGGAATCAAACTCCTATCACATTGCATGAAACTTCTAGAGAGAGTGATTGATAAACAGGCAGAGTAAGAGAATGCAAGATGGGAAATGAGCAGCTCAGATTCAGATCAGGATGCAGCACAACTGACCCAATATTTGCTGTGAGAAGGATAGTTGAGAAGAAGCTAGAGATGAGGAAAGAGTCTAACTGGGCATTCCAAGAACAGAGAAAGCATATGAGAAGGTCCCAAGAAAGCTGATCTGGGAAGTACTGTGGTGGTTCAAAGTAAATATATATATATATATATATATATATATATATATATATATATATATACAGTACTGCGGTGGTGGTGCTGTGGTAGCGTTGTCACCTCACAGTAAGACGTTGTCCGGTTCGATTCTCAGCTAGAGCGTCTTCTGCGTGGAGACATGCATGAATGGGCGCACCTTCATTGAAGGTTGTGCATCAGGGCTGGCAACTTGGCATATAAAAATCTACTGCCAATCATTAGCGGACCAGAGTTCCGCTGTGGTGACCCCTAACCGGGAAAAGCCAAAAGACACAACAACAACAACAACAACAACAACATATATATACCTATACACACACACACACACATGTGCACACACACACACACACACACACACACACACACACACATATATCTCCCTATACACACACACACATATATATATATATATATATATATATATATATATATATATATATATATATTGGGATTTGGGAAGTTATGTGAACTATCAGAGATACCTTACTAGAAGGATAAACAGGACGACTCAAAGCCCTATCACTATATTTGTTATCCTACATACTATTAAGTGTAAGCAACCTCTGTGTCTCTCAAGCTGTTTCAAGTGCCTGGTCAGGTATATGCTGAAAGGTAAGTTCTACTCAATTACTAGACTGATAAGAGCAGGTACAGTGAAACAATGACCTCATTAGACCTGGATGCCATGCCCTTACTTATAAATTGTGCAATATAGAATGTTTTTCTCAGCACAGTAGGCATGTGTTGGCCAAAGGACAGCTACTGTCAAAACAGGTTCCCAGATCCCTGACAACTGGGTCTACTTTTATGGGTGTATTATCAATGTGGTAATATCCAGGGGTGGCCTACTTTCAAAAGCGTACTATTATGCATTTTTGCACTGTATTTTAGTCCATGGCTATGGCACCAGTGTTTTTTGTGACAGGCCCTCTTTAAAGGTATCTGTGTTTTTAGGTGATACATTGACCATGACTAGTATGCAATCATCTGCAAATTTTGTCAGCCAGTAGCCCTTGCCATTTGCTTCACTTCAGAGAAGTAGATACCAAAAAGGAGCAGTCCCAGCACCAATCCCTGTGTATCACTGCTAGTGACTGGTGTATTTTGCTCCCTTAATTTGTTGTGTCCTATCAGTGAGCCACCTGGCTACCCATTGGGTTTATGCCTAATTTTATAAGTTTGTCTACAATGCCTGAGTGAGATATTGTATTGTGTGCCTTGGGTAGGTGAAAGTAGACAGTGTATTCTGTTTTGCTCTTGTCCTCAGCTTTAGTGACCTTCTTGAAGAAGTATACCAAGTTAACAGACATGACCTACAAAACTGAACTGGGTAGTATCCAGTGTCTGTGGCTTTCCTACTTCATTGTTTATATCTATGATAAGTCTTTCCATGGCTTTGCATATGAGGCTAGTCAGGCTTATAAGTCTGTAGGTCCCCAGGTCTGTGTAAGGTCCCCAGTTGTGTACAAGGATAAGCATTGCAGTCCCGCATTGTTTGGTACAAAGTCTGTCTGGAAATTATGGTTAAATAGATCTTGGGATAAATGCTGGTATTGTTTGACTGTAATCTGCTTGAAACTAGCATTTACTAAATGTTCAATGTGTATTATTATCTTGGAGCTTTTCTCCCCAGGCCTCTGCTGAAAATGGACATGTATCCAGTTGGACTATCCCTTTCAACAAATGTAAAATAAAAAAAAATAAATATCAAGAGTCTATCAAAGCAGTATTTTTGGTCTTATACAGTAAACTAAGGACACGCTACCTGATGATAGTTTACGGAGAAATGGTGGGGGATATTTCTTGGGGGGGTGACTTGTGGTGATGGCAGTAAAACTGGAGCTAAATATATCAGCCTGCAGATTTGTTATATCCTCTGACTTCATATAGGTGGTTCTATTCACCATGACTTCAGCACATTGTTGGGTGTTCCTTTAAGGTGGTGGACATAACTGAAGAAAGCCAGTTTTCCTTAGTTTGGGAGGCTATTTTTTATCTCAGATTTCACGTTGATGGACTTGATTAGTCCCCTTAGTTAAAAACAATAAGTAGAAGGGCAAAAGGAAGTTTATGCATCAGAAAGACAGAGCAATTCCACTTGAAATAATGATAGTTCATTTAGCACATTTTTTAAAAAACATCCACTTTCATCCCACTGACTAAAAGGACTTCATCAGAAAAATATGAATCTCAGTTAAAACATATTATATCAAGCTGAGTATGAAGGTGTGTTTCTTTTGCTTGAAAGAATGGGGAAAAACATTGTTTTTTTTCAGAATTCATAGGAAGCATATGCAACTAAAACAACTTACAGTTTGATTAAGGTGGGGCTGCTAATTTTTCTACTGTACAATACAATACAATACAGTACAATACAATACAATAATAAAATTGACAATGCTGTTATTGATGAAGTTTTTAGAGATCAAGAAAACCAATGCTCTATGCGACCAGTATCTCATAGCCTTTTACATCAACATTGCAACTTATTCAAGAAAATTTCTGATCTTACCAACAAATTTACAGGTGGCAAATTCCAAAAGCCAAGGAATGAACAATAAGAAACCTCCCAATTCTAATGGGAAAAGTCAATGTCAGTGGAATGAATCATTAATATAGATACTGGTATCCAAGACAAAACTTTTTTTTTTTAATTTAACTATCGAACAAATTTCTAAACATTAAATTTGAATTACTGATTTTCTTACTTTCTTTTATACCAAGTAAATGAGCACATTTGACTAAGACATTAACTAAACTTAGACTGTACACTTGTAAATTAAATTGCAGTGCATTTTATAAGTTTTGAAGTTGGGTAGGTTTTAAGTAAACCATCTGTTTTTAACCCAGTTCTATTATCTAGCATTCACAATTTTCAGAATGTTTGTAAAAATCAGATATATGAACTATTGAACCAATAAGCTATTCATCCTTATTATAATTTAGATTTAGAAGCATTAGCTAATTTAAAAAAGATAGACAATCTTAGGTTTATGAAGGCCAATAAAGAAGGGGATTAATTGTTATTTATCAACAAGATAATATTCTCATTATGGAAAAGATGTTAGTTAATGTTTCTTGTCTGATACTTATAAAACATGTTATATTAAACATATTTTATGTGATCTTTTATCAGGTGGTAAGTTGAATTTGTCTACTTTCGAATTTTTGTTTCTTTTTAGACCAAATGTGAAGGTGCTTTTTGGGATCCCCAAAATTCATAAAACCATTAATTGTCCATCATTTAGTCCTATAGTCTCTGGAGCAGGCAATGTGACTGAAAGTGTACATATTTACATGGACACTATTTTGAATCCAATAGTCTGTGGGTTAAGTTTTTATCTGAAGGACTCATGGGATTTTTTAGATAAAAATAATAACTTTGGATGGGTTGAAGATGAGTGCTTTTTTGTTACTGTTGATATCAGTTTTTTATTCACTAATATTCCTCCAGATTAAATAATTGACTCTACTTGGATATACATGCCCTCTTTCACTGAGTATAGTGACAGTATGATTATTTTTTTATTGTTCCTTATTGACTTTAGAATACATATGCATTTTATTTTCAGTTATCAGCAAGTTAGGGGAGTAGCTATGGAGTCTGACTAACCTGGTTCAAGATGGTGGGAGAATATGATATTAACCACATGTCTATTTGTTTTATAAGAAGTTTGTAGATGATTTATTTTATATTTAAAGGTTCTAACAAGATTCCAAACAAGAAAATCTACACAAGAAGGAACACTTGATACCATCCAGATCAAGCATCACTGATAAATGAAACATATTCAGTCCAAAGTAAAAAAAAAGTAAAAAAAAAAAAAAAAAAAAAAAAAAAAAAAAACAATGCCAAATTTATTACAAGGTACAATTGAAAAACAAAAAGAATAAAAATAATACTATACAAAGGTGTTTGGAGTTGTTTTGTTCTTATCAGTTTTTTACAGATTTTCTTGTTTGTTGTCTCTGTCCAGCCCTGCACTCCCACATTTTTGTTGGGTTCTTTCAAGATTGTTATGCTTTCCTGCAACAATTGAATGTAAGCACTTCATTTTTAAAGTATCCGGTAGATAAAGTCGATGTTAGAGTTCATTTTTTATATGTGAATATTGAACTAGATAAAGTTAATAAATGTTTTCATAGCAGCATTCATAGGAACAGCACTTTTGTAAATAGTTATTTGCATTTTAAAAACACATATTACATAAATATTTAAAAAGTATCCCAAGTGGTGATTTTATTATAGCCTCAAGATTGATTACTAAAGAGGTTGAAAAATGGTATAAATCAAAACAATTAATGGCATTGGTTGAATAAGTCAAATCTAAAACAGAGGTTAATTTTCCTCCTATTTTAAAATTGGGGTTAATTGTTCATCATTCCCATCGAATTTTCATATTAAAGGAACATAATTTTTTTTCAAGGATGTGATAAATGATAACTGGAAGGTGATTTTAAGAAGCAGAAAACTGTCCAATATAGTACGAAGGAGATCTATGTTTACTTATAAAAGAACGTCCACCTTAAAAGATATTCTGCAATATGATAACACATTAGTTGTGATGCCAGAGACAAGTAGAGGGAGAATGGGAGCTTTAAATGTGGGAGTTGTAGTTGCTGTTGTTAATTACAGAAGGAAGTAATATTTACTTTGAAGACATAGAAAAAGCTATAACCATAACCAGGAGGTTTAATTGTAATTATAGAGGGGTTATATATGTTGCACAGCATTCATTATGTATTGCTTTTTATTTAGGAATAACAACAAAAAAGTTAAGTAGTGAAAGGATTAAGTGTCACATTTATGTTGTACAAAGCAAAGATCTTAGGAATGCTTTATTTAAGCATAAATTGAATTGTTTCAATTGAAAAAGTTTTTTTTTTTTTGTTATTGATCACCTGCCTTTCATACCTCTCAGCCGTCCAGATTTTCACAGAATGTCCTGATTTTTGCCTTATATTTTCGGTCTGTTCCTTTTAAAATTTGTGGTTTTCTGGCAAATCACTGGGATGATCTGAGGACTGACATAACTAAATAATGACATAAATTTGAGTTTCAAACTTCAAATCCTTCAGACAATGCATGTTATTACAAACCCTGTTGTTCTAAGTTTAGAACAGCAATATTTAAAATCTGTACCTATTTTTGGACCTTTCTCCCCCCATTATCTCAGGCTTTGTCGAAATTTCTAGCACTAAGCGGTTAAGAATTACACTGCCTTTGGATTTACAGAGTGGTGATTATAGGCATTGTTTAGAAACTAAAGAAATGCATTATCAATTAAAATTAAGGGCTAATAAGACCCTAAAGTTGAATGGAGCAATTAATGTTAAATGAATTTTAAAGAGAAGAAGACTGAGGTATCACAAGTAAATACAGATTATTATTTTAAATATTTTTGTATTTTTTTATCTTGATCTTACACTGAACTTTCAAAACATCAAAAATGCAGTGTTTGACTTTTTTTTTCTTATCTCCTCACCAGTTGTGGAACCATCGTGTACATTAGTGCAACCTTCAAACCATCAATCCGTGTTACTGAAATAGAAATCCAGATGCAGCACACAAGCATATAAAAGCAATCCACGAGTAAAGTCCATACCAGTCTCCTGACATTTTCATTACTCTTGAGATATCCTTCAGAAATTTGGGTCTATATTATATGAACAAAAGTTCATATAAGCGAAACTCCCAGACATTGAAATGCATGTTGTGGGATCACAGTACTGTGAAGATTGGAGTATTTGCCCTTTCCTCACTGCAGTGCAATCTTGGAGCTGGAATATATATTTAGTGGGGGGGGGGGTGTTGTTTATATTGTTTTCGATGTACAAGATTTTCGTTCATTGAAGATTCGTGTATATGAACTTTTGTTTATATAATATAGACCCCAGAAACTAAACAGCTGAATATGTAATTATATATGTTTTACTATGTGCTCAAACTGGCTACGCCTTTTAATTACATGTCTCCTCTTAGGTGATGGCGGGCAGCCACTTGACATGTGAGCCTTCAGTTCCTCCACTCTATCCTTTTCCATTGCAAGGGTTGTCATGAGAACACAGAGATCTGTAGCCCTGGCCCCTAACAGGCACTTAAATCTATGGTGCCAAGCCTCCACAGAATTTTGAGTACGAGGCAGGAATAATGCATTCAGTTCAAACGCATTTAAAAAACTCACAGGAAACAAGGATGGAAATCTGCATTAAGATGTCGTTCTTGTACTAAATTTATGGAGCTTGCCTAGCACATACCAGTCTGAAAAATATTTTATCAAGTCCCTACCTTTCGTTGGAAATGATTCCCATAGCAAATGGAATGGAGTTGCAACTTCTTCTTCAGGTAAAAAAGCTAGCACCACTAAAGACTTTACTGCTAATTGGAAGCTCATATTATTATTGTATAAAGCAGCTAAACCTAATTTCTGAGCCTTTCATCAGATATTCTGGCCAAAATGAAACAAGCATCCCTTCAATACAGCACCATTTATGTTAGCTTTTATACTTTTTATTGCTGCTGCCTTAAAATCACACAGAACATACTTAAGAGAAGGTTTAAAGCCATGTCCAGACAACAGTTGAAAAACACAGTGTCACATATAATTGTAAGCTTTAACAGATTTTTTACTCATCAAACAGTACAGTGCAGGAACAGACTTACTGTACCTTCTGTGCTTCAGGAGGCCATGAATACTATACAACTGATGGCAAATGGCACCTTTGTAGAAAAAGGTACTATCCATAAGCCAGATTGTGGCTCTGTGAACATCATATAAATTGTTTAAAGTGGTGAAAACTACAACAATATTACTGATAGCTGCATCTACCACATGTCTTTCTATAAATAGACTGGTTTTAATGGGGAAAAAGTTAACATTGATATCTTGTAAAGTTAGGCTGGGCATGGATAGCAACCTGCTGTCCATATACCGCACCATGCCCACTTGCTGCAGCAATGCCTTTCAGTTTGGTAAATTAGGTATAAAATCAATAGAGGTAGATGCTAGAGCATCGTCCACTAAAAGGCAAGGGGTATCTTGTGAAGCTTTAGCCCTGTGCTTTAACTCACGGCACAGTATGTACTTTTCGATTTCACTTGGATTGCTGGTGCAACTATGTACTAGTGAACTTATGAGTTTCTCTCCAGCAGGTAAACTTTCTGTCACAGCCTTACCTATACATTTCTGTGCCGCTTTCCATTTACAGCACCAGTACTCCCTTTGTTTCACACTGTTCGCTCAAAGTTTAACACATAGCCCGCCAATACAAAAACTGCTTTCCCCTTTTGAGATAAACTTGTTTCGTTTATCCCTCCTTTGTTTCCCAGTGCAGGATATGTTGCATTGGCCATGTTTGCATTGAGCTATTTATTAGAATACCACCTACAAACTAAGATATTAGATATTATGAGTTGCGAGATTGTGAAGTTCCGATTTTCTGCATTTCTGATGTTGTGGTCTCGAGATACTGAAATTCAACATTTCTGTATTTCAAGGTTTTAAAATGAAACCATATGTACACACACACACATATATATATATATATATATATATATATATATATATATATATATATATAGGTTCATAGGTTCATAGGTTGGTACTAGGCTATCAGCCCTAGGGCCTATACAAGCCTAGCCATAACAATTCCCTGGCTATTTCTTCCCACATTATTTACTTTCCTGGACCCCTGTCTAGCAGAGCGACTGACGTGATCCCTGGGGTGAATTTCCTTTCTCCCATCCAATCGTCAAGGTTCCTCTTGAAGAGGTCCAAAGAAGCACTCTGCTTGACATGTATGGGCAATCCATTCCAGAGTCTGGGGAGTCTCTGGGTCAGGAACCTATCCCTCCAACATGTTTTGTTTATTGTGATGATAAGGTTTAGATCCCTGGAGCGTGTAGCTCTGAGGGACTGGGATTTCTTTAAGTGTAGCATGTCCAACAGCTCCGGGTTTGACATGGCCTTGTATGTTAAGCAGAGATCGCCTCCGAGTAGACGATATGTGACAGAGTATAGCTGGAGTTTTTTAAGGCGGTCAGCGTAGGGCATCTGCTTTAGGCCTGTGATTCTTTTAGTGAGGTATTTCTGAGGCCTTTCCAGTTGTTGCAGATGTCTTGAGAGGTACATATCAAATGGGGCATTGTATTCTATAATGGGTCTAATGAGGGATGAGTACAGTGGGACAATGACCTCCTTTTTTCTGGATGAAAAGCCCTTCGTGATGAGGTGTGCCACATAGAAGGATTTCCTAACTGTTGTGGCGATGTGGTTATCGAAGGTGAGACCACTGTCCACCTGTGTCCCTAAGTCTCTTATCACACTTTATGTGTTTAGTGTACTGCCACCTATATGGTAATTCATGGATACATGTTTTTTCCCAAAGGGGATAACAATACATTTATTGGCATTGAGCTTGAGCCCATGGCTCTGGCACCAAGCATCTGTTTCTGTAAGGCCCTTTTGTAGAGTATCCACATCATTTGGGGATTCAATAATGGCTCCCAGTTTGCAGTCATCTGCAAACTTTGTTAGCCAGAGTCCCTTAGTGTTGACCTGTACTTCAGAGAAGTAGATGCCAAACAAGAGCGCCCCAGGACTGAACCCTGAGGTACTCCACTTGTCACTTGTCTGGAGCTGGATTTGGAGTCAGCTACTTTTACAGTGTGGGTTCTATCAGTAAGCCATTTAGCAACCCATTGGGTGACATAGGGATTAATGCCCAACTTAGTAAGTTTATCTATGATTCCAGAGTGGGGATGGTGTCAAAGGCCTTGGCAAGGTCTAGATAGGCTGTGTGGACCACCTTACCCTTGTCCATGGCTCTGGAGACTGATTCAAAGAAGTCAATCAGGTTCAGGAGACAAGATCGGCCCTTCACAAACCCAAACTGGGTGGGGTCCAGTGTTTGAAGGTTGCCAATGTCTTTGTTTATAAGTTCCATGATAATACGCTCCATGGCCTTGCAGATAAGGCTTGTCAGACTGATGGGACGGTAGTTTCCAGGATCCAAGGTGGATCCCCTTGTGGATTGGGATAACTGTAGCTCTGCGCCACTCAGTGGGCATGAAACCTGAGGTGAGGCTATGATTAAACATGACACTTAGGTGAGGTGCCAGTTCATATTGTAGTTCATGTAGTACACAGCCCGGGATGTCATCTGGTCCCATGGATGCTGTATTCTTGGCTTTAGAGAGTGCGTTTTGTACCTGTGTGGCCATTATTACTGGAATTTGGCAATCTTCCGGTATTGAGATGGGCCATTTAGGGGGTGAGAGTGGGGTGAAGTTGGCACTGAATCGATCTGCCAGGATATTGGCAATATCCTTCAGATCAGTATATTTAATGCCATTCTGTTTTAGCTCAGAGCAGATCTGAGCATTGCCATTTAGATTCTTGACATAATTATAGAATGCTTTGTGGTTGTCTGGAATCTTTGGCAATTTTATTTTCGTAACTAGCTTTGGAGGGTTTTATGAGGCATCTCAGTTTCTTACTGAGGCTAGTAAGGGAGTTTTTTGCATCCTGGGATTTTCCTCTTTTCTGCAAAAGTTTCTTCCTTTTGTTGTAAAGTTTGTTTATGGCAGGGGACCACCAGATTGGCTTCCTTTTTTTGGATGAGAGCATTTTGGTTCTATTTGGGATGGCACGATTCATGCATGAGTGGATGTGCTCGTACAGTGCCATAGTGTAGGATTCAGCAGTTGAACTTTCAGTTCCTGTCTGCATGGGTGTCATGAAGTTTGTCACTTCTGACTTGAGTAGCATGAAGTTGGCTTTGGAGAAGTTTTTTATGGTGTTTTTTTACTGGGGAGTGGAGGTGGGATGTGGATGTTAAGGGTGATTAGCTTATGGTCAGACCTGACTAACGAGGGGGTGACCATAGGTATGGAGCATTGATTTCCCATGTTGGTAATGACCAGGTCTAGGATATTGGAGCCCCTGGTGGGACTATGGATTAGTTGATCCAGGGCATTGGAATTTATGAATTCCAAGAACCGTTGCGCAAAGGTGTTGGGACATGAGTAGTTTTCCCAGTTAATGGCAGGGTAGTTAAAATCACCCAGTATTAGGGTGTTTTGTTCTATCTTAA
This sequence comes from Protopterus annectens, assembly GCF_019279795.1. NCBI lineage: Eukaryota > Metazoa > Chordata > Ceratodontiformes > Protopteridae > Protopterus > Protopterus annectens. The sequence goes on from NC_056744.1 coordinate 1,309,983,954, forward strand.
TATTTTCCAGTATGTTTAGAAAGGTATAGTGAGAATCTTGGGGTATGGTGGGGGATCTGTAGCAAGCTACAATTTGGATTGCAGTCTTACCTAGTGTTAGTTGCACTTGGAGAATTTCAGACACATTGTGTTGGCCAACTAGCCTGGTGGTGTGAATATCCTTGGAGAATATTGACACTCCTCCACCTTTAGTGTTTCGGTCCTGGTATGGTGGCCGAAAAGTGTGGTAAGAGTTGTAGCCTGGCATTGCAGGGGTGCTCTCTGGAGCCTTGAACCAGGTCTCAGTTACTGCACAGATATCAATGTTCTCCATTTTTAGGAGTGCCTCGAGAGAGTGCATTTTGAGGTTTAGACTTCTAGCATTGAGTAGCATTACCTTCAGATTTTGCATGCTTGTACCTGTTATGGTGGTGGTTTTGTCCTTTGAAGTTTGCCTAAAAAAGGCACTATAGGGGTGGCAAGAGCCTTAGCCAGTAACCTGAATCCCAGGGGCGACAGGTGCAGACCATCTCTGGCAAAGCATCATGGTCTGTCAATCATGTCATCCCAGGCAGACAGATACTGGATCCCCTTTGAATGACACCATAAGCTTAGCCAATTGTTGAAGTCAATCATTTTATCCTTATATTGTGGTATCATTCTGGGCGAAGGCAGGATGCTACTCAGGGCTATGGTCATACCTGCCTGGGCTACATGATCCGAGAGCTCTTCCATGTCTCTTTTCATGTAGTCCAGGGAGGTACGTCTCAAGTCATTCACTCCAACATGGACAATGACAGAGTCATATTTGTACTTGTTGTGGAGTGACTTGAGTGCATGCGTTATGTGGCGTATCCTGGCACCCGACAGGCAGCTGACTGTAATTTTCTCCTTATTCAACCTGGTGAGAGGGACATCAATGTGCCGGACTATAGATTCACCTATGACTAAAGTGTTGGGTACATTGTCTTGCCTTAGGGGCTGTTGTTGGGTGGCACACTGGTGTTGTGAACTATGTGACACATTGGTTGTGATTGGTGTTTGTTTGTGTTTCAGCTTCAGAGGTCTTTGTTGCTTGGGCAGGTTACAGTTAAGGGCCTCTGCATATGTGGATTTAGTGTTGCTATATGTGGGTGTTGGTGGTGCTGGTTTAGAAGGGCTATGTGTTGCTTGAGGTGTAGTGTGGGTGTTAACCTTCTCCTCTTGACTGTTTAGCACAATCTTGGGTGGAGAGAGCTTTGCTTCCATTTTGGCTATGTAAGTGCATCTCTCAGGTTGTAGTGTTGGGTGGTAGGAGGAGAGGGTTGTCTGTGTACATGAGGCAATTGCTGCATTGCCCCAGTATGCCCAGATTCACCAGGTGGACAGGAGAAATCACCGGAAGCTGACCCTTGGACATGCCTGGTTTGGGGCTTTTTTTTTCTTTGTAAAGTATAGGAGCTGTTTCCTTAACAAGGTACTTTGCAATTATAGGCTGTTTAGTGCCTACTATTAATTTCTCCTTGTTAACAAGGAGAGTTCAGTGTTTGTATGAGTTTAAGACTTCCTAGTGCTTTCCAGCAGGTATTAGAGAAAGTGCTAGTCACAGGGATGCTTAAAGGTAAGATTGAAAAGAATGCACTCTGCAGTGTGCACTAGAGAAGTTAGATGTGAAAGTAGGTAACTTGAGTTTTACCTGTTTAAAAAGTTAAGGTTTAGTGGAGAGTTACTATTTTTAAAACAGCAAGATGGACTGAAAGGGGTGGTCACTTTTGTATTTTGGTACTATGAAATACTGTAGGATGGCCAATAAATTTAAATAATTGAAGGGGTGGGATTTCAAAAGTGATGATTTTGTGATTACTCACATAAGCCAGTGAAAGTAGAGAGAAATGAGATATATGGTCAGACTAACATAAGAGGCGGGCAACTAGAAAGACAGTGGTATTTAACAAGACAACTTAAATGGCTGGGAGGGCGGGAAAAATTTTGCCTGACTCAGAACAGAGAGAGCTGTGGTCTCTTTTGAAGTTTTAATATGCTGTTAAAACAGAATGCAAGCAAAACACAAGGTAAAGAAAACAAACTACAGTATTCAAAATATAGAAAGGCAATACAGTAATACAAAAAATAACAGCAAACTAACCTTTCCTTCACAGCAAAGTGTAGCAGAGTCTGGATGAGCCTTTCTGGTATACATACACATATATGTGTGTTTGAATGTGTATGTCAAAAAAATCACTCTGTAGGATGGCAAGTGATCTAACACAACTGATCGATCACCAGTCAATTGTAAAACTCTGAAAAACAAAGTAAAACATGTTGCACCCACACACCCCCTGGTAATTATATATATCAACTCACAGATAACAATACAGTGTGGAAAGGTTACGTTTCTTGATCCCCACTGTACAGAACAAAAGCTGGTATATGCGATCAGCTGTGCCTGTTTTTTTTCTTTTTTTTTTTCGACAATTAGAACTCAAGACCAATTGTCAGCAACATATATATATATATATATATATATATATATATATATATATATATATATATATATAAATCCAAAAAATAAGCATGCAAACCTAAATGTAGGATGCAGACAGAAATAAGCAGAAAACAAGCTCCAAGCAGCAACAATGTCACAATCCAAAAATGAGCAGATAAAATCAACAGGAGATGAGCACTTTCAGGTGATTAAGATCTGAAGAAGGGTTTTTTTAATAACCTGAAAGCACTCATCTCCTGTTGATTTTATCGTTCATTTTTAGATTGTGACAGTCTTGCTGGTTGTAATGCTGTTATTAAATATTTACATACATACCCACAGTTTAGTGAGCACACAGAGCTTTTTTCATATATATATATATACATATATATATATATATATATATATATATATATATATATATATATATATATATATATACGTATATAAATAAACAGACAGATATAGATCTAGCTATAGATACAGATATGGGAGAGGTGAATTTGGTTGACACACTGTTTGGGTCAACATATTTTGCTCGACTAAGCAGAAAAATGACAGGTGTGCGAGATCGCACAGTTCTCAGAGTTGGGGAATATAGCCTTTCCCTGATATTGTGTGATCACTAAGTAATTATGTAAAATTTACAGGGGGTGTTGGAGCACAGTCCTCCACTTGGAGAGGGTGTATGGTGGCTTGTCCCGCCCAGCAAAAAATGTTTTTTCCTTTTTTTTTCTTTTTTTTTTATATGTCTGCATACAGCAAGGTTGTTGCATGCATAGTAGTGTGTCAATGTTTTGTGGTTTGTGTTTTTGATGTTGATGTTTCTGTGTTTTGATTATAGTAAGTGCACTCATATATCCCTATCCTGTAACACTGAATGCATTTTATTATATCTCTTTCTATCTTCCTTTTTCTTTATTCATTCTGCTGCTTCTCTTACAGACACAAGTTTGCTCTAATGCCTTTATTTTTACCTCATGCTCTTATTTATTCTTGAAATCATGTATCTGTTCATTTTTTTATTCGCCCTATTATGCACTGCTTTTGCCATATGTTTCTGCTCACAATTTAATAGCATTCTTCTTCTTCTTCTTCTTTCGGCTGCTCCCGTTAGGGGTCAACACAGCAGATCAACTGTTTCTATTTCTTCCTGTCCTCTGCATCTTTCTCTGTCACACCAACCACCTGCATGTCCTCTCTCACCACATCCATAAACCTTATCTTAGGCCTTCCTCTTTTTCTGTTACCTGGCAGCTTCATCCTTAGCATCTTTTTCCCAATATACTCTGCATCCCTCCTCAGCACATGTCCAAACCAATGTAATCTTGCCTCTCTGGCTTTGTCTCCAAACCTTCCAACCTGGGCTGACCCTCTAATAAACTTATTCCTAATCCTGTCCACCCTTGCCACACCCAGTGCAAATCTTAACATCTTCAACTCTGCCACGTCAAGCTCTGACTCCTGCCTTTTTTTCAATGCCACTGTATCCAACTCATATAACATAGCTGGTCTCACTACCCTCTTGTAGACCTTCCCTTTCACTCTTACTTGTACTCGTCTGTCACAAATCACTCCCGACACTCTTCTCCACCCACTCCATCCTACCTGTACTCTCTTCTTCACCTCTCTTCCACACTCACCATTACTATGAACTGTTGATCCCAAGTACTTAAACTCATCCACCTTCGCCACCTCTACTCCCTGCATCCTCACCATTCCTCTATCCTCTCTCATTCACACACATATATTCTGTCTTAGTCCTGCTGACCTTCATTCCTCTTCTCTCTAGAGCATATCTCCACCTCTCCAGGATCTCCTCCACCTGTTCCCTACTCTCACTACAGATCACAATGTCATCTGCAAAAATCATAGTCCACGGGGACTCCTGTCGCTCTCTGCATATCCAAATCACATTTATATCTTCATTCTCCTTCCATATTATTTTAATTATTTCATGCACATTTCCTGATATTTTCTTCTACTTACATCATATCATCCTAATATACTTCAGCTATGTATTGTAGCTGTCATTCCAAACAGCATCTGATAAAAATAAATCATGGCTTATATACACCTGGCATTGTTTCTGTATATGACTTTTTTTAAAATGAAAGCTGAGCACCGTGGCACGTTCTGGAGGATATAAACTATAATAACTGCTTGCTATGTTTGCAGAGTGCCTTTGCTACAGTTTAAAAGATAATTTTTTTAACTAAAACCTGAGTGTTGAGGTACTCTGTGCAGGGCCTAAACTACAGCAACCACTTGCTACATTTGTAGCAAACAGTTTTTGCTACAGTTTGAAGGAAAAAATCTTGTTTTCATTAAAATGACAGCAGCAGGGTAAGGGTTGGGGTACAAAAATGGGATCTGATTTGCTGGGTAGGAAGGGGGCAGTGTTGTATAGAAGGAGTGGACTTTTTTACTTGAAGAGATTGAGAGAGAATTGGGTACTGTCTGCAGGAAGACTTTTTTTGCTCTTCACTTGAAGAACTGAATGGGTTTAGTGCTACTTTGCTGTACTGGCACAGGCTACTGGTTGGGCCTGCTACCCATTTGCTTTATATCTATCTCTTTTTCTTTAATTCCAACTTCAGTCCATCCATTCATTCAACATTTTCATAACCATCCATCCCTCTTCATAGGTTCATAGGTTGATACTGGGCTATCTGCCTGAAGGCATATATTAGCCCAGCCATGTTGTGCGGTATTCACTGCCACTTTAGTAGTTCCCTAGACCCTTGTAATAGCAGCTAGTACCCTTGGCCCCTATCTAGTAGTGCTGTTGGTGTGATCCCCGGTGTGAACTTTCTGTTACCCATCTACTCATCAAGGTTCCTCTTGAAGAGTGATAGTGAGGGGCTCTGTCTTATGTAGATCAGGACCCTGTTCCATAGTAAGGGAAGTCTCTGTGAAGGGAATCTATCCCTCCAGCATGTTCTATTCATTGTTGTGTTGAGGTTTATATCCCTAGAGCGTGTAGCTCGAGTAGATTTGGTTTTGCTAAGATGGAGCATGTTCAACAATTCTGGGTTGGACATGGCGTTAGATAGAGATCGCCTCTGAGGAAGCGGTATGCAACAGAAAACAGTCTTAGCTTTTTCAATCGTGCTGCATAGGGCAACTGTTTGAGGCCAGTAATCCTCTTGGTTAGGTACCTTTGTGGTCTCTCCAGCTGCTGGAAATGTCTATCCAGGTACATTCCAATTGGTGCATTGTACTCAATAATGGGTCTGATGAGGGAAGAGTAGGGGGGGCACCATTACATCCTTAGATCTTGCTGTCAAGGTAGTTAAAAGGGAGATTATGGTCTGGAATGCTGAAGGCTATAGAATTGCGTACAACGAAGGGTAGGGAGGGTGAGTGAAGATAGTTGACTTTTTGGCTGGTGTGAGGTTATTATGAAGTCTAACAATGTGTGTCTGTGTTTTTTTTTTTTTATTTGGTCTGGTTGGGTTGTTAACAACTTGAAGTATTTTCAAATCATAAAAGAGTTTGGAGATGCCTTCCTCTGTAGGACTAGTACAATTTAGTTTGAAATTTCTCAGGATAATATTCTGTTTGTTTGATGAAATGGCAGCCAGAATATTACATAGCAGAGTCTTGAATTTTGCTACAGAAGAAAGGGTTAGATGGTATGCATCTGCAGTGTATAGAGAGTTTAGTGAGAATCCAGTTTGGTTCCTGATCAGTGGAGAGTTTATCATGGGCAGCTACATAAATCCTGAGGGCTGGCATCAAACTTTTAGCTATATCCTAGGAAAATGGTGAATATAGTAGTATTCATTTTTGAGACAAGTTTCTGTTAGGGAATATCAGTAGACTGGGAAGACAGAAAGGCCTGATGTGCTCCAGCCTGTTTCATATACTTTTATCACAGACTAGTATACAGCAAAGACAGAGTTTATCTTAATGGTTGTGAAGGATTGAGTGGTGTATTGTTAGAGTGTGTGCTGGAAGTAGAATGAGGGAAAGTTATTATCGGGTGGTTATTGTGAGGGTCATGATAAGAAGAAGTAGTTTTGTTAATATTGTGGATGTAGTGGTTGAGTCTTTGACAGGAACAAGATGCGTGATGAGGAATGTACTGGAAGTGGAGGCAGTGTTGTAGCATAAAATATAAATTTTGAGAACATTTAATATTGGGAGTAATAAACCTTGTGGGTACTTGGGGTGTAGTAGAGCATAGCTAGCTGATGGTGTGATATTGAGGGATGTGTAGCTGTGGAGGAGTACTTGTTTATACCTCTAGTGGAAAAGTTGTTATTGGTGTTGGGAAGAATGACCTGTACAGCAGTCACTTTTATGAGATATTTGATATTAAGGTTGTGGAGTTTCTGTGTAATCAGTGGGAATGGAGAGGACTTTTTGGAGGTGGAAAGGCAACAAAGTGGACTACAGCGCCCCCTCTGCATTAATGAGACCCAATGTTTCTGCACATGGAGATCATGACTTAGAAGTCAAACACAGTTCACTGCATCCTGATATCTCTTACATTGATGCAGATTACTGCAACCAGCTAAGAGCTTTCCAGTTCAGCATTTACACTCAAAACTAATGATAATAGTTATTTTTCTAAAATGTATCAGCTCCTTACATTGGAGCAACAATAAATAGCTGCAGGTCCGATCAAAAATAGTGGAGGGGCACAAAACCTTCAGAAAGGACAGTAGCCAATGGAAAGTTAGAGCAAGTCAGCTGTTTAGTGGCCTATCTCCAAACAAGCAGTGCCTACCAAGACATAAAATGTAACATAAGTGAGCACTTTAAATTCCTCATGATATTGCCTTTACCTGATGCAGGCTATTACCTCCAAATAGATATACGGACCAGATGTAACAATTCTCCTCCATAAGATTATTGATTGTCAGTAGCAAAGACTATAACTCCTCTTATCTGATAAATGGTGCAGATATAGCAGCATTTATGTTAAGGGATGTAGTTCTTTACAGAACACAGTTCTTCCATTAACTTTCTATGTTGCTACACCACACTTAAAAAGGCAGTTTTCAAATTGACTAGCTCCTGATTGGGTGGTGACAGCAGTGAGGAGTGTACCTAATATAAAACATCTGATTTCATTTTTATTTTAATTACAACAGATTGAAGAACCTGTTGCATCAATTTCATTAGTGTGGTTATTGTAGATTCACTGAAAACAAATATTCTCAGATATGGCTCTCCACACTAGGAAAGTTATAGGCTCACTCAAAAATACAAGGACCCTCTCCTCATTCCAGCTTACAACACCAATTTTCACTTCATAAAGACTGATGGCTACATTTTACTCCCAGTACATTCTACAATTATATAATGAAGATAATAAATTGTGAACACTTTCAAACCCAGATATGGTTTAAATTTGAAAATCTTATAACACTACACTGGGGCCATCTTGATGTTTCACTCACTTGCACACTCTCTACTGTCCCTGATTTAGTCTTTTTTTTACCCTGTCCCTCATAAAATCATTGATCTTGTACATTCTAATAGAGTGGGTCGGTAATGTCATTTGTAAGAGTTTCATACCTATTGTTCAAAATGCATGCTGATGCAAAACTGGTTGTTCTATTAACTTTTAAGTGAATTAGAGTAATATTTAAAAAAATGCCCCAGATTTAGGGTCTTAGTCCCCCCCACCCCATTATTTTTGGTTTTGTCCAGAATCCCTGCTCAAAGGCATTGCAAACTATGATCCCATCTCCTTGTTTCCTTCTATTACTGATGTTTATTTTGGTATGTTCTCTCAAGCTGATGTAAGCTAAACTGTACTGTGTTCCAGGCATATTATTTCAAGTAGAACCAGATTACACATTGTTTTAAGGACAAATAAGTAATCTTCTAATTAAATCACTAGAAAGAGAATATAAATATAAAGATAATTCCTGAAGTCTTTCTGAATAATTCAGATTTTCTAGCTATGAGAAATCATATACTTTCAATTAATTCCAAGTGACTGGTTTAGAAGCTATGTATAATTTTTGAATCTAAGTCAAAAGATTTTTTTCACAATTTGCTGTGTTTGTTGCTAAACTAGAAAGAGTTTAGGAGATGTTCCGCAGTGAGTTAATTCCACGTTTTACATCAAGTTCCATGCTGTTGCTCAAAATACCTATTTTGCTAAAACAGGCATAGGATGTAATGCTCCACTGATTCCTGTTACATCAAAATATATTTGTGTGTATATTGGAGAGAAATTGCCAAACAGTGGTGTTAAGAAGATTTTGCTTTATCCCCACTGTTGTGAATTCTAACAGATAGTATACTTGCAGATGTGGGGGTATGGGAGTGCAGCCTGCCTTTGGGGAAAACAGGGTCCTTCCTCTTGCAAAAATGTTGTGTTTTTAATTTTTTCTGTTTTCCAGTAGAGTGTGTGTGTGTGTGTGTGTGTGTGTGTGTGTGTGTGTGTGTGTGTGTGTGTGTGTGTGTGTGTGTTTGACTTACAGTGAAGCCTATGAGCAGTAAACTGACAAGGTTTCCACTTACCACCCACAGTTGTGCAATCTCAGAGTTTATGAGTTTATATACTTACAGATATGGGAGTGTGGGAGGTCCCATGCAAAAATATTTTAATGGATAAGGTATTTTGAGTAATTTATTCCTTAGATGAGATTTGGATCAATGCTAATTTTGTGCAATATATATCATATCATATCATAATTATATTTTATGTGTAGTCTTGTTTTTTTCAGTGTGTGCTCTTGTCTCCCTGATGCTACTGAATTTACTGAGATCGAACCAGTTTGTATTCTTATAGTTATCCACATCTTTAAATGCTTTAATTTGATGTCATTGCTTGCTCTGTGAGAGTAAGGAAAACTGGGGAAATGTTTCACCAAAGTCTGTTTTGAGCTTTTTTTGCAATTTAGGATTTTACCTTGTTTGTTGGCAGTCTTACCCAGGCTTCTAATGTTTCACCTTCTTTGCTGTCTGTATACTGTGACTAAATATTTGCATTGAAATGCACTCTGAAACAGCATTCTTGTTTTATGTTATCTACTCCTCAAAGAATTCTACAGTGCCACTTTTTGACAGAATTTTATTTTAGTTACAATTAAGGCCCAGCCACTTTCTGATATTTCTTTTATCTGAATCAGTATTGGTATTGTTTATAATATTTACATTGTTTGCAGTTCTTTGTGATATATATATATATATATATATATATATATATATATATATATATATATATATATGAAGTATTGTCATTCATTCATTGTCCAGTTACCTGCTTAATCCATTTTTGGAGTTGCAAGGAGCCTAGCCTGGTTTTAACTGAGTGCACAGAATATGTTAAATCTGGATAAGGCACCAAACCATTACAAAACGGGTTCCTATTACCAGATCGAAAGACAGTAATCGCGAATATGAAAAGAGCGACATGGATTGCGCGAAAGATGGACACGCCAAATGTACAAAATAGTGAAAATTTAAATGTCAAAGTGTAATAGTTGGCCCATCTGTGGTATAGCTCTGTAAGGTAAGTGTGCGATAAATAGGAATTTAGGGTTAGGATGTGGGTTAAGATAAATGAATAGATAGGTAATGTATGTAAGATTTAGTGTAGTGTTAGAAGTAGGGATTTATTTAACTGTATGTATTTGTATTATTTATTTTTTTGGGGTGTATGTCTGTAGGGGAAGTGTGTGGTAGTTTTGGATCTTAGGGTTAGGGAGGGGTTAAGGATAGTGCATAGTTAGTTGTGTATGTGGGGTTTAGTGTAGGGTTAGAAGTAGGGTTTTGGTGCTTTACTTTAGGTTAGAAGTAGGGTTTAGTTAGTGTATGTATGTGGTTTATTTATTTTGTTTGGGTAGTTAGTATGTAGCGGGTGGTAGGTTTGGCCGACTATGACAGTTGGTTATTTTATTTTCCGCTGTTTAGTGCGTTCAGGATTTTCACAGATTGCACTATAGGTGCCAACGTTTAGGTATTCGCGTAAAGGGTTTTTCGATTTGGTAATATAGACCCTTGCAAAACATATAAACACAGTCATTCATTCACACAGCACACCCCTATTAGCAAAGTGGAAGACAGCCAATTCATATACAACACATCTTTGGAATGAGGAAGAAAACTGGAACATCCAGCAGTTAGCCATGTGGTCAAATGGAAAACATGCATACTTCAGAAATAGGAGCTCCAACCAAGAGCCAAACTGAAAAAAACAAGTACTATGAAGCAGGTTTTACACATTCTATTGATGCTTGTTACACTTTTTTTATGGATTGAGTTGCCCCTTTTGGTATACCCCACTTTAATATTAATTTGACTTTCCTTCATATAGACTTTGCTAGCAATTTTATCCAGATTTTGTAGGCATTGTATAATGTACCAAAAAAACAGCTGCAAAACGTGGAGCAAGTAACACAAACTTGTAGGAAAAAACACCTTTAATAACAAAGCAAAGCTTTCGGGCAGAACCCTTCTTCAATACTAATACAATCAAGTCTGCATACTAGAAGCTTATATACAGGTCTAGAAGTCACATGATTAGCAGCCAAGAATCATGTGACGAACAAGTCTTAAAGTGCAAACAACATAATAAAACTTTAAAAAAATCAATTAATAATATTACGTAATCTAGTTAAAATTGGTTTTAAACTAACTTTGCTGTTAATTCCTGGATATGAATCAGCAGCTAATCTTAAAATCCATTCAAATTCCTTAGTCTCAAGGTGATTATTCAAATCTCCACCTCTGGCACTAGGACAATTAAAATCAATAACTCTAAACTTAAAAGAATGTTCAGAGCCATGAATATTGATATGCTTATATAGTGCATTATTTTCACAACACTGTCTGATTTCTGAATTATGATCAATAACACGATCTTTCAGCTTACGAATAGTTTTTCCTACATAGAACGAGGTGCAGGATTTACATGTAGCCAAATAGTTAACACCTGAAGTGTTACAAGTAGCTGAAATTTTAAAATTGAATACTTGACCAGTGCTAGGGTGTGTGAAAATATCACTACCATTACCAAACATCTGTGCACAAGCAATACAGTTAAAACATTGAAAAGTTCCATGCTTAATAGCCAACGTCATAGGCTTAGGTTTATAAAAATCTTTATAACACAATAAGCTTTTGATAGTCTTCATATTTCTATAAGAGAAGCATGGTTTATCACCTACAATAGCTTTCATTTCATCTGAAGCTAATAAAATTATCCAATTTCTTGAGATAATTTGTTTAACCAGGTGACTTCTTCTATTAAAAGTGGTCATATATCTAACTGAAGTCATCTCTTTATTGCTGTTATTATTTTTCTGGGATGTAGTTAACGAAATATCCTGCCCTTGATTAAAGCTGATAGGTTTCAAATAAGTCTTCCTAGCCTCTAAAATATCAATTATTGACTTAAGTAGGTGGGCATCATAACCACTCAAGGTAAATTTGAGGTAAATTCGACTATCAAATCATCCAGTTGTAACTTGAATACATCATCATCTGTGTTGAGCCTACTTGTCCTAATAAATTGTGATTTTACCGCTAGTAGAATGGCTCAGAATCAAGATAAGTGGTGACAGCTGATGGAACACCCCAACCTCTTGTAAAATGGGAAAAAGGGATGAATGATGAAGATGATGGCTCTAGTTAAAATGCCTTTACAAAGGATTTTAGTAAAGCAGGAGGAAGACCAGATATTAGGTGGCTTATTCAGTGCTGTAAAACCTAGATCAAAAATGAACTACCTGCAACATTAACACCCCTAATCATGACTAAAAACTTTTTTCCTAACCAAAATGTCAAGTAGTGTTGTGTTCCCTGGGGATTCCATGATAGTTTACAGAAATTGTAATATATTGTTACCCTTTTAAGACAGACTGGATGGAAAAGACAGCATTATCAATAATATGCAACAATGCAAGAAATATGCTAATTTTTCATAGTTTTTCACCTATGACCAGGAGGGCATTTCAGAATGTTGTCTGTGGGTATCTAGGAATTTACTTCAATATACGAGGGATGCTAATGTTATTTTTAATCCGCTGTGACATTCCTTTGGACTACTTTGTAGTCTTTCTCAGCTGACTAGTATAATAGTAGTAGACCATGCAGATAAGACCCTGGATTTTAATGTAGAGTGTTTTTCACTACAAGATTTTGTTCTGGTTATATTTTTTATTAGAGGATGATGGCAGAGGAGAAAGGGAATTCATGGAATAGTTAAAGTAAGTGTATATAATTGTAGAGTGCTTAGCAAACAGTGGTGGGAAGATTTGTACTCACAGGCATAAGCTTTCGAGTATCAGATAAATGAGTAGGACTACTACACAATAGAGACATGAATACAAGTTCTTTGGTGGGCCAAATAAATAAGCTTAATAAAAAGCTATTAAATATGTGGATGCATGTGAGGCAGCTTAACATTACAGAAAATTTTAAATTATTATCTTGGGCAAAAGTGGAAAAATGTCTAGCCTATATGCTGAGAGGTGATTATATGGGAAATGTTGGACTCTAATAGTGTAAAGCTTACTGACATGGGAAAACTGCTCTCACCCATGAGAGATTTTTTTCAGCTTATTTAACAAAACCAAATGCAGTATTTTTCAACAAACTTAAACTCATAGTTATCTCAGAAGCAGATCAGCAGAAGATATATAACCCAGTTTTGGAGGCAATACTTCTCCCACTTGCATAGACTTAAATGGCAGAACTGTTCCAATTCCAGATGGTACAGCAGTACTGTAGCTAGCTTTTCTGTCTTCTGGTGCCACCCCTAACTCAAAGTTCAGTGGTTACTGTGATGTTATCCAAACTCAAAACTCAAAAGGGCCATTAAAGAACTGTGAAAAGTTAAACTTGGGACGTCTACACAGTATACCATTTGTCCCTCTGTGTTACAGTATTTTCTTTGAAATCTTTTTTTTTCTTTTTTTTTTTCATGAAAGAAAGAAATTAGGTGTGTGTGTGTGTGTGTGTGCGTGCGCGCTCGCGTGTGTGTGTGTGTGTGTGTGTGTGTGTGTGTGTGTGTGTGTGTGTGTGTGTGTGTGTGTGTGTGTGTGCGTGTGTGTGTGTGTGTGTGTGTGTATATGCAAGTGTGTCTGATGGCTGCTAGGCCTCCAAAGTTCACTGGATTTTTTTTATTCTGGTTAATAATTTTTGGAGCTTTTTCTAATATTTTGATTAATAGTGTTCAAAGAGTCAATGTTAATATAAATGCTATAATTTAAATGTCTGGGGAATCACATACTGTTTCTCTTTATCCTTTTTTAAATCTGCCATATACCACCATTTTAATAACAGTTGCTTTTGGGTAAATTCTGGCACTCCTGCACTTCAAATTATACTACAATATACAAGCAACAAAGCTACTTTTTTCTTTCAAATTTCTTCCAACCCACCACAACCCAGTCACATTAAACTGATTATTAACACGTCAGCACAAATGATAATAGCCTGCAGCTATGGAAGTTATGTTCAGCAGCAGCACCTAGACAGTGACAAGAGATTAACTAGTTCTGAATGCAGTTTAGATGCTGCAATGCTACAATATGTAGTTGCTTTACCAGTGCACTTTCTTATTTGCCATACAAGAAAAGAAAAGTAGCTAGGCTGGTGTGGGGAAGAATGTTAAAAAATATGGGTCATTAGTTTTTGCAAAACTACCAAAATGAGTTTAGTGTTCTAGCATAATAGCATAATTGTAAAGTCAGGTCTTACATAAAAATATTTTAATTAGAATAAATCCTATATAAATACATTCTCTTTACATAGGCTTGGAAATGCAACCATTTTTAAAGTAGGCCTATATCTTCATTTTTTATTTCACATTTTATGCAAAGCTTTATTAAATGCAGTTTCAACAGAAAGTAATGTTTCAGTAAATAACCTTCCGACCAAACTATGATAAAGAAGGGCAGAGCTGCAGAACATTTTGTTTTATGTCAGACTGTTAGGAGGTATTAGCAGATTAGGCATCTGCAATAATAAATATTATTTAGATGGTACAAGAATTGGGAACCAGAGCTAAGAATGCATATAAAATGGACAAAGGACATTTACAGAATTTTGGTATGAAGATAGATTTAAAGACTATATAAGAAATTCCCATACTCAAAATGAGGAAAGTTATCATGACTTTTATTTTTAAAGTACAAGGAAAATGAAACTGTAAGTATGGCGATTTTCAGTATAGCTCCAGATAGTTGATTTCTTTCAGAAGTGTTAAATCGTCTACAACACATATTTGTTTAATTTGTTGACTAGTCTGGGTCAATTTTTAGCCACAACCTGGACTTTAGGTAGTATTACAAACACCTGTGAATTGAGATACAAATAAATGCATCATTATATGTAGCAATAAATACATTAAAAATGTAATACATAAAAGAATTAACCAAGACTGGCAACAGTCAAGACAATTGTAAATTCTTATGCAATCTCATCCTTGCCCCTGTGCAAAAAAGATGATAAAAGGAGAAGAGCAATGACTGAGATTTGCTCTCCTCCTGGATTCTTGATCTTTAATTTTGGTCTTTTGGCACTTGAGATTATGAGTGCCGACATTTCAATAGGGACAGGTGGAGTACATCATGGCACTGGCTGTTTGTCTCACAACTAGAAACCTGTTTAAACATAACAAACATTAACAGTGAATCATGCAGTAATACAACCAGATTATGCTATATACTGAATGAAATGGACACTCACTGCATCAGACACAAACTTTTCTGGTGATAGATTGTTGAGGGCAAGGCCCAGTTTCATCATTTGTACAGATGAGGAAGACCACAGTGACAGGAATCAGCAGTCTGCCCAGGGTTGGGGGCTAATGATGTAGATGTACGTGTGCATTATGTCCTGGTTATTGTGATGAGTTTGCAAGACTGTGCAGGAATAGTTTAATGCTTCCTGTATGGGATAATAAGTGGGGGTATTGCTGGTCAGAGTGTGTGCGTGTTTGTGTGGACTCTGCCCCTGTAGATGTTGCTATACAGGGGCTGTGTAGGTAATG
Source organism: Protopterus annectens (assembly GCF_019279795.1). Lineage (NCBI taxonomy): Eukaryota > Metazoa > Chordata > Ceratodontiformes > Protopteridae > Protopterus > Protopterus annectens. The sequence goes on from NC_056744.1 coordinate 1,309,999,367, forward strand.
GCACTAACTGTGCATGTCACTATCCATGGAGGCATCTCCTCCTAGGAGTGTAACTTTCAAAACAGTGGCAGAGAGGATGGTATGCTTTGTGAATACAAATGGTGTCATACTTCAGTGATGGCACTCATTTACACCTCATCTGCAGGTGTATCTGTGGTGGGCTGTACCTTCCACAGCACTGGTAGTGAGCATGAAAGACGTGGCACTATGTGACCATGACCTACCCACCCCATTGTGTTTTTCCTACTGAAGGCAGATTAGGAATGGACACATGAACAGCCTTAGCTCTGGCGTATGGT